>NW_011889301.1:459472-491285 GCF_000151845.1 Pteropus vampyrus | reverse complement strand
TAGGAGTAGGACTCCAGATTTAGAATGTTACATAGAGCGGTAGGTAAAATATGTAAACATAATTCAGCTTATTGTATCATGCATGTGTGGCTGAACACCACTATTGTACTCTGATATGTGTGGAGCCATGCGGTCCCCTGGGGAGCAGAAGGGAAGCAGAAGAGAAAAGGCAGAAGCCTGCTCCCCGCAGTAGAACTGCACTTCCAGCAACAGAAGTGCACTCCCACAATAAAGTTGGTGCCTGTCATTTTATTCTCATGTTGGCCTCTTGTGCATTCATCCAACTGGGTGTCTCACTACCCAAACCTTCCCTTCTTGATCAGCTTGGCACTGACAGCTGCTGTGACAAATAACTTAAGATTTCCAGCGGCTTAACACAATGAAGTTTGTTTTTTTGTCTTAGATAACAGACACTATTCCACATGGTCATTTGGGGCCCACAGCTGAGAAAGTCTTCACCACCTATAACACTAGGTTTCTAAGATTGCCCTGGGCATTAACATCCAGCCAGCATAAGGAAGATACATCCCTTGCCTTAACCACCTTGACTGAGAAGTGACACACATCATTTCTGCTTGATTTCATTGGCAAGACTGGTCACATGACCCCACCTAGATGTAAGGGAGTCTGGGTAATTCCCTGGCTGGGCAGCCACTTATCAGCTACAACTCTATACCAATGAAAGAAAGAGTAGGGATCTGTGGGGCACATGTAGCTGTTCTTGCCACCAATATCTTAAGTTTACTTGTCATTGTGAATTAAATTATTATGGAAAGAAGAAGAAACTCTAGAATTAAATACCTAGTTCCAATTCCTGTTTCCACCACTTGTATTTGTGTGCACAAGTTACTCAACTCAGTTCTTTGGTTTCCTCATTGGTGAAACAAGGACACCAATAGACTTACTTCATAGTATTGTTCTGAGAATAAAATGAGAAATTACATTTAAAAGGTGCATAGAACAGAATCTGTCATATCAAAAGCCTCGATAATATTGGTTATTTTTCTATATGTTCGAATTTGTTATTGTTTGTGATTAGTAATTCTACTCAGCCATGCAGGTAAAAATTCTTTTAAGCATTTTAATAGTTTGTTCATCAATGTTTAGATTTTCATCATGGACAATAATATTCTCTACGAAGTACAGTCTTGTCCCTTCCTTTCCAATATTTGCATACTTTTAGCCTCATTATCTTGACTAACACCTTCAGCACAATGTTGAGCAAACATACTGTTTTTCCCTACTATACTGAGAACACTTAATGTTTCTCGAAACTAAGCATAATGTTTTCATTAATTCTGGAAGATAGTTTATCAATTTAAGAACATCTTCATCTATTCTTTTTTTCTAAATTACTTCTTTTTTAAACTGCTGGATTAAAATTGCTTATATTTAAGTTGGATCCTAATGATTTACGCTATCTTTGTCCTATTTTGGTATTGGAGTCATCTTTGTCCTATTTTGGTATTGGAGTCACAATTCATGAAACATGAGGGTAACCAACTTGTCCCAGGATTTTCTCAATTTTCTAACTGAGAGTCCCACATCCCAGGGATCGCCTCAGTCCCAGGCAAGTCAAGACAGTTAATCATCCTAGAAATTGTTTTTTGCCTATTCCTTGAAGATTTAGTAATATTTGCTTGTCAAAATGCTTAGGTGTTTTAAGTATTACCTTCTCCACTTCTTTTATGAGTACTGATCTCTTGATGTTTTTCTACTTCCTCTTGAGCTAACTTTTACCATTTATATTTCTATAGAAAATCATTTCTTTTATTTAGATTTTCGATTTATTGATAAAAAGATTTAAATAGGTAGGTTCCTAATGTTTCTTCTCTCTCTCTTTTTTTTTTTTTTTTTTTCTTTCTTGGTCTTTTTCAAGAATCAGTTTTTGTTGATCAAGTCAGTCTAAACTGATCAATTCAGTTTATTCCTATGTTTCTTATGTCATCAATTTTTGTTTTTCTCTCTATTAATTTACTCCTTCTGCCTCTTTTGTATTTATTTTTATTGTCCTTTTTCTAGAATTCCTTGAAAGTTAAAACTATTTGCAGTCTATCTCATTTTCTAGTAGATGCATTTAAAGCCAAAACTTTTCATCTGCATAGAACTTTCACCTTAATTCACAGGGGTATCTAATTTTATCTTTTCTTTAATCTTAGAGTGACACAGAAGAAAAATTTTTAACATAGATGAGAGGGTGGATATCATTTTTAAAGAATATTTCTAATTTTATTGCATAGTATTTAGTGAATGTAATGGCATGTTTTCGCCATTTGTAATTTATTAGTTTTATATTCATTCTTTCTTATTCTTTATGTCCCCTTTTTTTTTGCCTGATTGAGTTAATATAGCATATAGGCAATATTGTGGTAATGAGTTAACTCTGAAATCTCAGCAGTTTAACATAACAAAGCTTTATTTCGTATTCATTATGTTCAAACTGTAGACCCATCTTTGACTAAGGCCCTCCAAAATCTATAGCAAGAGATCGTGACTTATTGGTGCTCTGACCTTAGAGCATTCTGCTGCCACCATCCACACTTGTTTGATGAATATTTCTCCTGAACCAGATGTGGGAGAGAACTAGTGCAGGATTAAATTCTATCCACAACAGTTACCTCAAGGGCAAAGAGACCTTGGCCCAAGCACAGCTGGAGGAACAGTGTGAGGCAAGATACAGGATGAAGGTGTGTTCACCAGGGCCAAGGTGAGAGGCAGTCCCTGTGGTGGAGGACTCATAAAACTGACCCATAGGTAGTATCTATGTGTCAGTCTCCAGGCCCAGAGAGCTAGAAGCCTTCTTACGAGGTTACCAGGCACGTAAGACCCTTAGCATCCAACTTTCTTCTCTTCTCTGCCCACCCTGTCTGAGCCTTCCGCTCCTTAGACCCTGGAAGGTACAGACACCTCAGATAGCAATCAGGAGAAATGCTAGGCCAGGAAAGAAAGAAAACAAACCACAGAACCAGGTCATGTCCCACTGATCATGGTCTCAGAAGCAGGTCCCAGATGGGGGAAGGGAAGAATGTTTAACTTTATTTCATGCTCAGCGTTTGATTACTGCAGGTGATTGAACACTGGTAAGTATAGAATAGAAACCATGTCTGCATCTGAAAGGGACCAGAGGACTTCATTTTACTCTAAGAGGAATCAGTGAAGTAATAGGACCAGAGAGGGAGAAAAAACACAGCTACAGAGCCGGTTCGAAGAGGTGAAAGAAAACAGAGTGATTGTGAGTGTGTCCAATAAGCCCTAGCAGGCCTGCTTATTAAAAAAAAACTGGTCACATTTTATATTTCTATTTCTAAAAGAGACATGCAAATCTCCCACAATAATATAAGTTTGTCAATCACTTCTATCAGTTTCTACATTCAATATTTTGAAGTTATAGTGTCAGAAATAGAATAGGCTCTATTAATAATCAATGATCAATTTGAACATTTCCCTTTTATTATCTTGAATTATATTTTGTCTGACACTAATATTGCTCCTACTCCTCTCCTTTCTTTTGCATTTTCCTAGTATATATTTTTCTATTTCATTATTTTCAATTTTTCTGGATTCACCATAGGGGTTTTTTTAGCCCCATCTCAGTATCCATTTATCGGCAAATTTAACCAAGTCATATTTATTTAGATTTTAGACTTCTTGCACTAACTCCTGCTGTCTTATTTCTGTTTTTCTATTCACTATGTTTTGTTATTATTTTTCTTTGTAGTAAGCCGGATGGGATAGGCAATGCCGCAGTAACAAATTGGTCCCAAATCTCAGTGGCTTAATACAAGAAAGTTTTGTTCTTCTTCATACAATATCTTCTGCAGGTAACCCAAAGTTCAGGCCAGCCCCATTCATGCAATGACTCAGGGACCTAGGGATTTTTTTACTCCCTGCAGCACTGGAACTGGGATGAAGCAAGCAAAGAACCTGAGGTATAAAATTTAAGGAGGTTCTGACTCTCTGATTCATGGTCACCTTAGTTCCCATTCTGCTTTTTCAACTAGTGGCTCCACCCTCTCAACACAAGGCCTCCAGTGTTTTGCCTCATATTGAGTGATTAAGCACTGAATTTGATTAAAGTGCAAAAAAGACAAATTTGTCTTTTAAAAAAAATAAATTTCAAGGACAAAAATAGCCAATTTTTTCTCAAACTAAATACAAAAAAAAAACAATTCTGCATCTGGATTAGTAAAACATTTACATAAGTGAAAAATGCTTAAAAAACAATGAACATTTTATAAGACTTCATACAAACAAGAGGATACACATCAAACATATTAGAAAGTTTGCATATGGGAGGAAGAAGAAAAAGAATAGGGAATGAGAATGAAAGGAAAATAATGAGAGCAGGACCTCATATGAATCAATGATAATAATTCAACCCTCTGTCTCTTTGACTAACATATAAGATGGAGGAATAAGAGGAAGAAAAAAGAGTGGGGTGAGGGATGGGGAAAGGCAGAAAATAGAAAAAAATAGAATACACCTGCTGAAGTAGACTCATATTTTGATGGAAGTGGGTGTAGTAGACATCATCTCCATAGCATTTGCTGTTTATTAAGTCGATTATACCAATTTTCAGTTTTACCATACCCATGTTACAACTTAATTTTCATTTTTATAAATGCTTATTTTATAGCTACCTTTAGCTATTCCAGTTTATTTTTTTAGTAAAGTTAACCCCTAATCTTATCAATGAATAAGGCCATAATTGCACACATTCTGGCAATTCTAAATTTTGATGTTAAATCTTTAAAGAAAAGTTCATCCCAAACTTAGATACAGGCAAAATGATGATTGATTGATTTTTTATTAATGTCACCCTAGAATGTT
Source organism: Pteropus vampyrus (assembly GCF_000151845.1). Taxonomy (NCBI): domain Eukaryota; kingdom Metazoa; phylum Chordata; class Mammalia; order Chiroptera; family Pteropodidae; genus Pteropus; species Pteropus vampyrus. Next base: position 486,455 of record NW_011889301.1, on the reverse strand, counting down.
GTCTAATAAGCCTGCTTGACCTCATCTGACACTTTGGGGGAGGTAACTTTGCAGTCGCAGAATCATTTAAAAATCCTCAACCAATGAAGGTGCAGACAGCTCATAGCCAACAAAGTTAGAAACGGGAGTTTGGAGGATCTTTATAGTCTGGCAGAGAAGCTACCCCAGACATGATATGATTATTACCCTATAGAAAGTTAATCCATCTGGTATCTAACTTGGCAATATTATTTCGCACCCAACTAACTATATAAATCCCTATTTCTCAAATGCTCTTCAGTCAGCTCTTTTGTCTTCCCACCTTCCTTCCTTCCTTACTAAGCTAAATAAAAATTTAACAAGTGCTAATATGTATCTTTGAGAATTGTGCTTTTGAAATACTGAAGATGAATTATTGACCAATCAATCCTCTGAAGTATTTTGCTAAATGAACACACATTTATACTATAACCTTAACGTCTGCAAGATTTCAGAAATGAATGTACTATCATACCCTATTAAAGAGAAAAAATATCAAAGAGGAGTTTTAAATTGAGCTTTATGATACTTTCAAGAGACACACCTAAACATAAGGTCGCAGAAAGGTTGAAACGAAAAGGAGAAAAAATATTAAATATATATAAGGTGAACACAAAAAAATGCACAACTTTATTAATATCCATCAAAACAGGCATTAAAGCAAATAAGTATTACTAGAAATAAAGACTAGTCAAAGGTTCAATTCATCAGGAAGATATAGCAATGCTAATCCTGGATTACCAAATAAAATAGCTTTACATAGAACTGTAAGAAAAGTTGGAAAGCACACTATCAGAATTGGAGAACAATTTTAAAATTTTTTTAAAAAGTTTTTATTTTTAATTTTTTAAAGAAATTTGAAATTTAAAAAGAAAAGAGCAAAAGATGAAAGAAAAACTCAGAGTATGAGGATAAAACTTATGAAATCTTTTTGCAGACAAGAAAGCAAAGAGGCAAAAAAATAGAAATGATGAGAAAAAAGAGACAATTAGAGGATGAATTCAGGATCTGAATAATTGGAGTTCCAGAAATAATATTATCTAACATCTGAGTAATTGGAGTTCCAGAAAAAAAGAGAGAAAATGAAGAGGATGAATGTAAACACCCTGGCCCGATTTGTTCTGTGGGCCACACAGCTGTGTCCCCCACTGCCTACCCTCTCGATATTGTTGCTCATTTTCTGAACATAGCTGTTGAGCCTTCCCAGATGGTTGCCTTGGATAAATGCGTTTCTTGCTAAAGTTTTTCAAACATAGAGAATGTTACAAAAAAAATATATTATGCCGATAAATTTGAAAACTAAGGTAAAAAGGATGTATTTCTAGAAAAACATAAATCTAAAGCTTATTCAAGAAGAAATTAAAAGCCCAAATAGTTCTATAACCACTAAAATAATAATAATGATAATGTGATGGTGATAATAAGTGAGTAATTTAAATTGTCCCACAAAGAAAAGTCCAGCCATAGGTAGTTTTACAGTTAAATTTTATCAAACATTTAAAAAAATCCAATTATTACAAAACTGCACAATCTTTTTCAAAGAATAAAAAGTAAAATATCCCTGTTCAGTTTATAAGACTGGTATAAGCACGACACCAAAACTTTGGAAACTGGTTGGCATTATCCAGTCATGTTGTCTATGTATAACTTACGAGCCAGCAATTCTGCTCCTGCGCATGTTCTTAACTCTTGTACAAGTCCTCTGGAACAAGGGTCCCCAACCCCTGGGCCGCAGACCAGTACCAGTCCATGGCCTGTTAAGAACCAGGCCACATATCAGGAGCTGAGCGGCAGGTGAGCAAGCAAAGTTTCATCTGTATCTGCAGCCACTCCCTAGCGTTAGCATCACTGCCTCAGCTCCACCTCAGCTCATCAGGCATTAGATTCTCATAGGAGCACCAGTCCCTGGTGCCAAAAACTGTTGGGGACCGCTGTTCTAGGAGACATGAACAAAGCATTCATATCGGCAAAAGTAGAAACTACCGAAATGTCTGTCAACAAAGGAAAGGATAAACAATTGTGATCTATTTACATAATAGAATATTGTATAACTCTGAAAATGAATGGACCATGTTCTACATGCATTTGTATAGATGCATTTCAAATGCATTATATTGATCAATAAGAAGCAGTTTACAGATCTATGAATCAACTTACATTAAGTTCTAAATAAGCACTATAACCAACATGTTGCCTAGGGATACATGCATATGCAATAGAGCTTTTTTAAAGTAAGGAAACTATTAACACAATGTTCATGATAGTGCTTACATCTCTGGGGATGAAGAGGGGGAAATACAAAGGCATAACGTATGTGCCTATATGACACACTTCAAGGACAATGATTATGTTCTTTTTCTTAAGCTGGGTGGCAAGGTACACAGTACTCATCACATTATTTTTTTTCTAACCACACCTATGCACTCTTGTTCAATACATCTCCATCTCTCTCTTTCTCTCTCTCTCTCTCAATCTCTCTCTCTCTCTCTCTCTCACACACACACACACACACACACTCGTGGCATACTGCAATGAACCTAGAATATTCAAAGCCTAGATCAGAAATTATAGGGTTGAAGCTGAGCCTCACAGGAACAAAGCAATGAATCCAGAGAAACATAAAAATAATTAAAAGCTACTGTTTTCATTTAAGGCGAGATGAAAGAGAATTACTCCAGAGTGCAGCTGGAGTAATTTAGATTGGAGTAATTTAGACATTAAGAAGAAGAATTTCCTTGCTGAAACGGCATAAAGCACCATCATATATTACCAAATAAGTGTGTGATGACAGTCAAGAATAGGGCAAGACAGTTATTTTTCTTGGGTCTGTCTGAGGCAGAGCTAGCCAAATGATTTTAATCCAAGGGCCAACTCTGTGCCATTACTTGTAGTTTCCAAGAGAAGTATCGTGAGAAGAATTCTGACTGCTCTTGTCTGCCACACTGGACCTGGGAGCAGTGCCTACATCCGTGCCATCCCAGATGTTGGGTGGTGGTGCTAGAACTGCCCAGATGTGCAGGAACAAAACCAGACCATCTTTAGTCATATATTTTGCTTCTAGCATTCTCTGGGCATTAACAACCAAGAATACATATTTACATACATCAGAGTGACAAAAAGAAAAATTGACATTTAAATATATACTTTAAATATTAAAACTTATAATAATATGGATGGGTTAAAATTGGTTCAGTCATATAGAGAACAATTCAGCAATGATATTCAATAATTAAATGCCCATACTCGTAAGCCAGCTATCGTACTGACAGAGATTATATACTTGGCTGTGTATATGTTCAAGGGTGTGTTTTGAAACATCATTTGTAAAAACAAAAATGAAAATCAGCTTAATACCTATTCTTAAGAGGCTGATATAAGAGACATGATACATCCCTGAAATCATTAAAAAGAATGCAGGCCATCTGTATGTCTTCGCTGTGGAAAGATCTCCATGCTATATTATTAAATGAACAAAGCAATGTTGAAAATAGGGTATATGGTTGTGTAAAGTAGGATTTCATTTGTGCTGACATGGGCAAAATCTAAACATAAGGTGTAAATTCTCAAGGAGATTGCTAGTGGGCCACTAAAACCTGTTCCCTCCTTCTGCCTGGGTATGTGACTAGATGATATTTCTGGCCTTTCTTACCCTGGTTTTGGACACATAACTGAGTTCCATCAATGGCCCGCAGGACATACACATGCGCATGACCCTGCTCCAGCTTTGAAGAGCAAAGGCCCACAAGGTAAGACAGAAGGAACTTACACAAAACTTCCTGCCAATTAGGAAAATCTGGATTGTCATTGGGTCTCTCTGTCAATATAGCCAACCTTCACCATTCTATCAACATCCTTATCAATATATAAGTATGAATATAGACATGGGCTTTCTTTACCTTTTCTGGAAGGAATCTCAGGACATTTTTCATACTGGTGACCACTATAGAGCAGAGTAAGATAGGAGCAGGGGTGGGTGGAGGCCTTTATTTCTCTTTTTATGCCTTTCTATGCTTTCTCAGTTTTCCAATGTTATGCCTGCATTATTTTATCTTTAAAAGAATTAACTGGAAAAAGAGATGATGGCCTTTTTGCTGTTTCTCCTCTATATCTCTTTGAATTAAATATATATACATAAACATTATTAGACGTCAAGGAAATGCAAATTAAAACCACAATGAGATATCACTACACAACTATCAGAATGGCTAAAAAAAAAAAAATAGTGACAACGTCAAATGCAAGCAAAGATGTGGAGAAAATAGGTGATTCATCCATTGCTGGCGGGAATGGCACACCCACTCAGGGAAAGAGTTTGACAGATTCTTAAAAAACTAAACATGCAACTATTATACCACCCAGTAACTGCACTGAGAAAAATAGATTTACGTTCATGCAAATACTTATATGAAATTGTAATAGCAGCTTTATTTGTATTGCTACAAACTGGGAACAAGCTAGATTTCCTTCAATGGATAAATGGTTAGACAAACTGTGCAATATCCATACCATGAATTCTACTTAGCACTGGAAAAGAACAAACTATTGACACAACCTGAATGAATCTTCAGAGAATTATGCTGAGTGAGAAAAGGTCAATACAAAAAGGGTATAAAGCATATGATTCTATTTATATAACTTGGTTGAAATGACCAAATTGTAGAAAAGAGGACCAGATTAGTGGTTGACAAAGGTTGAGGAGGGAGTCAGGGTAGGAGGGAATTGGGGTTGAAGGGCTTGGGAGTGTTTATAAAAGGGCAACACAAGAGATTCTTGTGGTAATGAAACTATTCTGTATCTTGACTGTCTCCACGCCAATATCCTGATTGTTATATTGTCCGATAGCTTTGCAGAATGTTACCATTGGAAGGAATTGGGTAAAGAGTACATGGAAACACTATTATTTCTTACAACTGCATATGAATCTACAATTGTCTCAAAATAAAAGGTTTATTTTTTTTTAAGTTAAAGGAGAACAAAATAAGTACATGAAAAGTAGATGGCAGTGCTTTTCAAGAGAGCGAGAAATGTGTGTGGTGTGAGTGGGTGCTACATGGGGCTTAGCCATGACGGAGGCGAGCTGGGAAACCAGAGCGGCTGGCCCTGCTTGGGGCCAGTCGGGCTGCTTTTGCACAGACCAGAGCAGTTGCACATGCTCCTCAGGGATTCTGTAGCTGGGCACTGCTGACCGGGAACCCTGGATGGCCAGCCAGAACAGTAAATGTGATGTCTTTATTTGACCTAAGCCCATTTGTTTGTTCATAATTATTGGATTTTCTTGTAGCCTCCAGTAATTACAAATATGTAAAGACTACAGATTTCCTCCCCCACAATCAGCCAGCAGGTGGTATGTTACCAAATGCAAGCAAGCCTCAGACCAAATCCTACCACACAGAAACATTTAGCAGTAAACTGTCAGTAAAACAGTCACAAGCCTGTTCTTACAACTCAGCAGAGTCCCAGCTCTCTGTCCCTTATGCATTATGTGAGTGCCTGGTATGAAGGCTCATCCCAGAAGGTTATGATACTGTCTTGGGGCAGGATACAGTCAACCTTCTAGCTGGGTCAGGTGTCAGAATCCTCCACTAAGTGGCAGGACACAGGACTAAGCCAGTATAAGGCCAAGAATACTAGTCTACTGTGCCCACAGATATTACATGTTTTTTATACAAGAGCAGAAGTGCCCATACAATATTTCTAGCCAATCCACATATCTTGGATGGCATGTCTTCAAGAAAATCTTTCATAATATCTCTTGGCTAAGGGACAAACTCTCCAATGAAAGTCCAGTTAGCTAAAGAGTAGATGTTGATGAACTTTGATTTAGTGTATTTAAAAACTAGCTAAAAACCCGATTTAGCCAGGGTCTTGACAGAAACAGAATACTCAAACTGGGTAACTTGAAGAGAATTTAATAAAAGGACAATTCACAAAATATGTGTAGGGAGTAGAGAAAACGCAATACCCTGAGGCTAATAACAACAGGGCTATTGTCGCTTGTGGGCCTGAGAGGATTGAGGAACGAATAGATATCAAAACCAGAGAAAGAGAGCTGTGTGGAGAGGGCCATCTGACGGAACCACGACCTTCGGCAGAGGGACACAGCCAGTCCTTCGTGACTCACAGGAAGAGAGCAAAAAAGAAGATGACCTCCCTCTCCTCTCTCTTTCACCTGTTGCCAGTGTTCCCCACTGGCCAAAACCAGCTGAAACCAGAGGTCAACTGAGCTCACTGGTGCAAGTCAGCCTCCTGAGGCACAGAGCATGGCGAAGAAGGATAGGGGGGAGGGAGCAATTGGGGGAATCATTTTATGAACAATATAGATGTCTAACCAATGTGCTGTATACTTGAAACTAATTTAAATAAGTAAATTTACCTTTTTTTTTTTTTTTTTTAAAAAAAAGAAGGATAGAGAATGGGTCCAGCGGTGCAAGTGGAGAAACCCAACACACACCCACCTCTGGGCATTAACTTCAACTGTTAACCAACTGCTGCAGAAACATGGAGTAAAACTCACTGACATTAAACGTAAATTTACCCAGTGATTCCACTCCTAGGTAATCTACTCAAGGGAAATGGAAACATTTTGTGTTCACACAAAAACTTGCATATGAATGTTCACAGCAGTGTCATTACATTGCCAAAAAATGGAAACAACCTAAACATTCATCAACTGGTAAATGAAAAAATAAACTGCAGTCTATACATACAATGGAATATTATTCTGCAATAAAAATGAAGGACATCAACACAAGCTATCACCCGGATGAACTTCAAAAACATTATGCTAAGTAGAAGCCAGTCACATATTGTGTGGTAACATTTGCGTAAAATGTCCAAAAGGGTTAGCGGCAGCCTAGGGCAAGAGATGGGAATGAGGAATTAACTGTCACCAGGCATGGGGGTCTTATTACGATCTTTTTAGAGTGATGGAAATGCTCTAAAGCTGGATGATGATGATAGTGAACTTAGTTAATTTACTAAAAATCATTGAATTGCACACTTAATACAGGTGAATTTTTCGCTATATAAATTATATCTCAAGAAACTGTTTAAAATATAAAAATTAACCGACCCTCATGCATATCATATTATCTACGCCGAAGTTTTTTTAAGTAAATTGCATTCACTCTAACGGGTGATCTTCAGTAATAGTGTTGTTCCAAGTCCCTGACTTGGAATGGGTATGGTGAGGTTTCACTTTATAAAACGATAATCAATCAATATTCACACATATAAAAACGATAATTAGGGGTGATAGTCTGCATCTGTTTTTCCTTTAAATAGTTTATTTCCTAATATACTTAAACATAACATACAAAAATGTTTATTCACTGGCAGTTTGGCTGGAACACAGCTATGATTTAGAAGGAAAAGAAGCCACAGAAAATCTCTCAAAGACTTTCATGCTGATTTTGACTAAAAGAAATGCACCTTCAGCTGTACCTATCTTACTCTTTCCTCTGAAAAACAACCACCATGGAAAAACTAACCAAGAAGAGTGAATCCTAAAGTAAACTATGCACTCTGGGTAATAACGACGTGTCAGTGTTGATTCGTCAATCGTAACAAACGTGCTATTCTGGTGGCGGATGTCGATAGTGGGGCAGCTGTGCATACGTGGGAACAGTTGGATATATGGGAAATCTCTGTTGTACCTTCTATTCAATTTTGTAATCATCCTAAAACTGCTCTAAAAAATACAGTCTAGTTACAAACTTCAAAATAAATAGAAAATTAAAAGATTGAAAAATGAAAACCAAGGACTGTCCTGTTTCAAGAGAGACCCTGCCAATAATACCCTGGAGTCCTCTCTTTCTTTTCATGGAAAATCTCCACCTCCACTGCTAGCCCTCATCTTTGAGTCTTGGGATCCATCAAAGCATCAATGGCTAATTTACTCCACCAGTCTCTTAGAGGGGAGATTGTCCATTAAATGGGAAACAATTTGCATTTTCAGCACAAAGGATTCTCTCTGCCTGTTGAGCTTTCCAGCCTCTCCTGAATTGTGCCATTTCTCTCAAGAGCCATAGACATTTTAAAGGTTCTATGTGAAGTGGTCTGGGCCAGGGGGGAGGTGCAGAGAACACGATTGCCTGGGCCAGCATTGTTCCTTTTGTCCATTTGAGCAGAGCTCAACCTCCTTTCCAGTATGTCCAAGCTGACAGGCTCCATATGTGGGTTTTGCTGCCGCCCTTTACAGGGAGCTAAGCCACACAAGTGCTCTTTTTCCCCGGAATTCACTGCAGGGCACCATTCTAAAGAAGAATAGCTGCTGCTGTAATGAATGGGCCCTGTTTTCCTTCTACTCTATGTTAGGGCCTGGGTCAAGGAAGGTGCTTGTCACTACTAATCTATAACAGGTGGTAGGGACAGCAAGGAAGACAGAGCTTCCTCTATATGGCAATGAGTAAAAGAAAGGTCTTGAAATCAGGTGCTAAAGGAGGTAAAATGGTGGTAAAGACAGGGTGAAACGTGGCTTCAGAGGTACAGAAGAGCAGTCTTCCTCTTGTCATTTCTCCCAGGCCACCGCTCCTCACATTTTTTTCCCACTTGCTTCTAGTAATGCTTGAAATTCCTTTAGCAGGAGGTAAAGCTTCTCTTGCTACTCTAAATATAAATATCAATAAAGTTAAAAAGCAGCATAGAATAAGCTTCCAAAAAGATGAAATGGAAGTATTTTTGCCCATTTCTACCATTAAATGCAACTACAAAGTGTAACTTGGATATAATACATAAAAGAAACATATGAAGACTCGAAAATGAAGAGAAGATAAGCTACAGGCCTCATGTACCCCAAACTAATTGCTGGAGATTCTGTCAATTCAGAAACACAAACAGGTACAGATATAAAAAGTCCCAACAAAAGCCTCTTCTCTCTAACCAAAGCACCAGAAAAGGGTAGCCTAGCAAGACAGAAAATTTTAGACAATAAATGTTTTACTCCAGGCAAACAAGTGAAAGAGAGAGAGAGAGAGAGAGAGAGAGAGAGAGAGAGAGAGACATAGAGACAGAGAGAGAGAAGGAAGGAAGGAAGGAAGGAAGGAAGGAAGGAAGGAAGGAAGGAAGGAAGGAAGGAAGGAAGGAAGGAAGGAAGGAAGGAAAGAAAAAATTTTATGCTCCCATACCCAAAAAGGCTGAGTGAGGAGCTGAGAATTTCTTCCTGGTGAGGCTGCTGCCAACCCCCTACCAGGCTGGGATCAGAGAAGACCGAGTAGGGGGCAGAGACTTCAACTTTTACTTCCACCTGGCAGTGCCAAGGCACCCGTAATCTCCCTCCCCTCTCCTGTCTCATGGTATGATAACAAAGAAGGCATAGTGGAGGGTCAGGACTTTTGCTATCACCCCAGTGGCAGTGAGGCCACCTTCCCCAAGTACTGTTAGAGACTTTGTGGGGAGCGGTAAGGAGGCATTCTTGCCCCTCCCATTCAGAGTGATATAGTGGAGAGCCAGCACTCTCACCTCCACCCAGCAGTAACAAGGGGGCAGGATCCTTCAATGGAGGCCAAGTGGAAAACCTGGGCTTCTGCCTCACCTGCTAGAAACAAAAACATGCCCCCCTCCACACTTCCACCACTGAAGCAATGTTGGTACAGACCTAAAACAGGAGATTTAAACGAGATCCATAAAATAAAACCAAAAAGTCCAAGATTCAATCAAAAATCACTCATCACACCAAGAACCAGGAAGATCTCAATTTGAATAAAAGAAAAACAACAAACATCAACATTGAGAAGACACGAATGTTAGAGTTATCTGACTAGAACTTTAGAGCAGCCATCATAAAAATGCTTTAAAGAGCAATGACAAACACAATTAAAACAAATGAACAACAGAAAGTTTCAGTAAAAAAAAAAAAAAAAAGGGTATAAAGAAGAATGAAATGGAAATTTTAGAACTGAAAATAAACAATTACCAAAATTAAAAACTCAATAGATGGGCTCAATGGCAAATGGAGGGGACCAGGGAAAGAATCAGTGAACTTAAAAACAATAGAAATTACCCACTTTAAACAATGGAGTAAAAATACACTGAAAAAAATGAACAGCATTTCAGAGACTCGTTGAACTATAACGAAAATTTAACGTCTGTGTCATTAGAGTTCCAAAAGGCAAGAAGAGGGCTGGGCGGAAGATATATTCAAAGCAATAGTGAAGGATTCATTTCCAAATCTGTGAAAAGACATAAACTTACAAATTCAAAAGGCTGAGTGAAACTCGAACAAGATATCCCATGAAATCCACACAAAAAAACGTCATAACTAAACTTCTGGAAGCTAAAGACAGAGAAAAAACCTTGAAAGCAGTGAGAGAGAAACAACACCTTACTTAAAGGGGAAAAACAATTCAAATGACGTCAGAGTTATCAGAAACTGTGAAGGCCAGAAGGAAGTGGCACAATGTTTTTCAAGTGCTGAAAGAAAAGGACTGTCAACCATAAATCCCATATCCAGCAAAATTACCCTTCGGAATTGAAAGGGAAGTTGAAATATTCTCTGATGAAGGAAAACAAAGAGAATTTGTCACCAGCAGACTTACCCTAGAAGAATAGCTAAAGTCCTCTAAACAGAAAGGAAATAACAACAACAACAAAAAAGAATCTTTTGAAGGAAAGACAATGGAAAGAATGAAAGTATGGGTGAGTACAATATATTCTCCTTCTTCAAAAAAAAAAAGCAATATATGGGAAAGGAAATACAGTTTACCCATTCGACGATAATAGTAGCTAACTCTGGAGAGCTTACTCTGTGCAAAGCATTTTGCCTACCTCATTCCATTTAACCTTTACAAAAGCCCAGGTGGGATTGTCATCACCTCCAGGTAACTGATGTGGAAATTCTTCAGTGAGCATCAGCGGCACAGTTTGAACACAAAGGTGTCTAATCGATTCCCAACTGCAGGCTCCTAACCATTACCATCTATCTACAGCATCCCAGACTCTGCCCTGCTTTCTTTGGAGCAGCAGTTACCAAGGAGACAAAAACGGGCTCTCTGGAAAAAAGAAAAGGCTGCAAGAAGGAGACCTAGGGGTTCCAGAAAGTTGTCTAACACAGCCTTAGAAAAGAACAAAAGGAAATGAAGAAAAAGATTCGACAAGGAGAAGAGCAAAGCAAGAATTAATCTAGAATAGAAACAGAATTTAGAACTTCAAGGCTCTTGGAAGGTATCTTTTGCGCTGGTAAAGACTGGAAACCAAGAAAGGATGTGTAACTTGTCCAAAATCTCCAGACAGTTAGAGTCAGAGTAAGGACTAGAACTCACAGCTCCTGACCCCCCAGGCTATTGCTTTTGAAAACAGTAAAGAAACCAATGGCTAAAAAGAGCTTCCACTTGGGTCTCCTCTAAGTAGAAAGAAAAATGTCTGCATTTTCAGATATCAAATAGACCACAGGTATGTCAGGTCAGCATGAATTTGAGAAAAGAATCTGGAAAATAATAAAAAAAGAACCTGAATTTCTTGGCAATCCAGAGAACTGAGAGGTAAGGCCATGGATTTTTTGGATTCTGAGGGATTAGGCCATTTCTAGAAATTCAGACTCAAGTAGAAAATAGTTATATAAAAGGTGATATCATTTTAATGCAAATAGCTAGAAAAGCTTTCCTTCTGATTTTTGGGTATAAGAGACACAAGGCTCTGGAAAGTGGTTGCTGACTGGTCTCCCCAACCTCAATACTCAAATATGACCACTCATCTACTAAGTGTTGGGCACCACTGATCATCAGAAAGTTGTTATACAGGAATTAGCGTAAGAGCAAAAACAATGGAAGCAGAATGTCGGTACCAAAGAAGTTATTATCAGAGGATGGAGGATGGGGGCAGACCCAAAAGACCAGCACTAGGAGCTTCGTTAACTGGCACGGTTTAGGTTTGTTGAAGTCCCAAAAGTTTCTGTCAAGTGCCTCCCATACACTTTGCACTATCCATTTCATACAAGATGATCTTGCATCTATCATAATACAGGCCTTTGGGGACAAAAAAAAAAAACCAAAAAGCACATGAGTTCTGCACTGTTGTTGTATGTAGTTTTGTAATTAAAGTGTATTTAATTATATTTTTAAGATGCTATTGATTTTTTAACAGCCATCCTCATAATTTCCAGGATTCTTTCTATTTCTTCTTTTGTATTTTACACCGTTCTGGAGGTCAGTGTAACAGATACTGGGAAGAAATAAACTATGTAAGAATTCTAAGAAACAATACTTCATTAGTGAAAATGCAAAATTTGTAATAATATAATAACAGCATATAAACTACATATGCTGTAAATGTATTTTTTAAAAGTATAACTACCTATCTATTCACTATCTATCTATCTGCAAGAAGCGAGAAGCCTGGAAAGAAATACTAAAAGACACTGATCATATTTCAGTGACTCTCAGCCCTATTAAATCCTGTCTCTATATAGTATTTTGTAGTGCCCATTACTCTTTTTAAAATTAAAGCCATAGATAATACGTCCTGCATTCAGAAATAATTTTTTAAAAATCAATATATGCCCTGGCTATAACGTAAAAGATAAATAAAAGTAGCTTATAATTTTTTAAGTTGTGTTTAAGTATATGTAATCAGAAAACTATGCTTAGGATGGGTGTCACGTGACTATGATACGTTCAATACAAGGGAAGGAGAAAGTCTCCAAGAACACAACTTACCTCGAATGCATAAGCTTTCCCGATCCCATCTCCTGCTCCAGTGATCACTGGAAAAGCAGAAAAAAATTTTAAAGGATAGACTTAATCTTTAAAGTCCTCTTTTTCACTGGCTACGTTTTCTTGCAGGCTACTCTCTAGGATACTTAATATTCCAAAGCAGAGCCTTTCTACTCCCTAGCCTCACCCGGCTCAACTGTGAAGTTTCCAGCCCTGGACTTCCCTCACTAAACGTTCAAAATGAAGCTTTCCTTTTCTTTCTTTTCTTTTTGAGAAGTTGGTGAGGCCGTGGAAGACTCCAAAATGAAGCAAAGAATCTCAGCCAGGAAATATTTCATTCAGACCGCATAAGGTTTTGGACATTTCTAAACCTTAGTTCACCAAGGGTGAGCAGTGTACCCTATTATCTCTCTACCCCTACACCCAACTGTCACTGTAAGGACAGTTCAAGTTTCCTACTAAAAGTCGAGTTCTCCCCTCTTCCCATTCCCACCTGCACAGGACAGCAGTAATTGAAGACCACGGAAGATAGGGAAATTAACAATTTATTTTTTTAAGTTATTGGATTTCTTGGTGCCCAGCTTGGAAATGTAACCTCGGCACTTCATTCAAGGAGATGCTGAAACCACAGCCTCATGTCCTTTACCTTAAATCCAGTCATGGGGCTGAAATTCCACATGGCACTTCTAGGAGATAAATCCCATTGAGGCAACAGTTAACCTACTTGGGAAACAACTGGACCCAGACTCCATCTAACTGTCTTTAAAAGATGTCTCCACAAAGATTTTGTTGCCTTGATTTTTTAATACCCTCACTTCTCAAAAGGGCTTGGCAAATTTTTTTTTTAAATAAAGTGAATTAAAATTATTTGAATTTCAGAATTTCAAAACACCCTTTAACAAAACAATAGTGCTTTGGGTTTTTGAAAATCTAGAGAAGTGGATGTTTCTGAAACATTTATTATATGCATCGTCAGAAACTCCAAAAGGAAGAAAGCCCAGCTAGTGAAGATGAGCAGATAGGCATGTAGGTGAGAGTCTGGTCACATTCCTCCCTAGTTAATCTCGGGCCCCGTGTCTTGTTTTTCAGACAATTCTAATTTCACTCATCTTTTCCAGACGCCCCAAATTAAAATCACCCAAAGGAATTACATGTTTGCTCTCAAAGGGAAAAGATGCAATGTATCTTTTGAGACATAAGCAATAATAAGCAGAAATGACAAAAATCAAAAGATGGAACGCTTTCTTTACCTGCCCAGTGTCCCATTGACTTCAAGAAAGACCTTGGCGAAATATTCCAGAAGTGCAGGAAAATATATTTGGAGAAGTTCACACACTTTACCAGGTAGACCAGGCACACTAGCAGCCCTACAAAAATGAAGAGTTGTTCCAGAACCTCTCTCATGATGGCACCACAGCGAATGCTGTTTCCCTTCTGGCTCAGGGACTCTATGGGTCTCCTAGAGCTCAGCCGCTCTGCAGATCTGTCAGTCACCTTCTGGAGTCACCGGGTGCTTTCCACTGGTGTGGAGGCCTTTAGATTAGAGTAACTTCTTTACACAATCCTCTGATTCACAGACTTTGAAATAAAGTATTCTTTCCAAACTCTTTATAGCACTGTTGGGCTTTTGTGACCGTGGGAGAGCTGGTGAAGGAGTAAAAGGCAGACATGAAAAAAGATAAAGCCTGGACAAAATTAAAATGGCAGCCCAAGGTTCTCTCCCTTATTTGGAAGCTAAAAAGGATTCTAAAAAGGATGCAAAATCCTATAAGTCATTTATTCAGCAAATATTTATTGACTGCCTACTAGGTAGCACTGCTGTTCAAGGCATTGGGAATATACAGTGGTAGATAAGACTGGGCCACTGACGTGGCGGAGCTGAGATTCCAGTAGGGGAAACAGATGATGTACAAAAAGCTAATGGTAGGTATCGATGCCATGAAAAAGTACTACTGGGTGTCCTATTAGAATGACTAGTGAGTGAGAAAACACTTTAGAAAGAGTGTTCAGGAAGAACTTCTGTGAATACATGGCACTTTGAGCTAAAATTTAAGTGAAAATAAGAGCCAGCTTTCAAAGATCAGGTCTCCCTCCATGCTAGGGAAATAGCTAGTGCAGATGCCCTGAAATGAAAAAGGTCCATGTGCTTGAAGAATAAACAGCATAACAAAGTAGAGAGACCAGTCTGTAGAAAACAAAGGAAGGAAGAATAAAGTGTGATGGTTGTGTGGGGAGCAGCCAAATCCTGTTGGTGAGAAGTTGGGATTTAGCCTATGAGCTACCGAAGCCACCGAAGATGCTTAGACAATGAAGTCACATAATCTGAATTACGCTTTTAGAAGGTCACTTTGGATGCTGAAAGATGATCTTTTGTGGGTGGGGACAGAGAGTGGGCTTGACAGCTGAAGCAGGGAGGAGTGAGACTATGGCAGTCATCCAAGAAGAGTGTCCCAGTGTTCAGTCCTTGGCCATCTTCTCTTTTCTATTCATGCTCACTTGTTTAGAGACATTACCGAGTCTCCTGACTTTAAGGACTCTGTATGCTGAGGACTCCCAAACGTACAACTTCAATAGTAACTCAGGCTGGTCATCCAGACTTGCATATCCAACTGCCTGCTTGACCCCTACACTTGAATGCCTAATAGGCATCTCAAGCTTAATATGTCTAAAACTTGTTTCTGGCATTATCTCCAGTTGTCAAAACCTGTTCCTCTTGAAGACTTCCCTATCTCAGGAAATGGCAACTCTTATCTTCCAGTTGTTCGGGCTAAAAACTTTGAAAATATCCTTGGTTTCTCTCTTTCTCTCGCATCCCATGCCAGTCTGACTCCTGTTGGATTTGTTTCCAGTTTTAAATTATGCTGAAAAACACTGCTTTGGATTATTATATTTGTGATCTGCCACATACGTACAAGTTCTTCTTAATGTCTTTCAATAAATTTTTATCGTGTCTTCAAAAATTTTTGCACTTATAAAAATTTATATTGGTACAGCCACTATAGAAAACAGTCTGGAGATTTCTCAAAAAATTAAAAATGGATATACCTTTTGATCCAGCAATTGCACTGCTGGGTATTTACCCAAAGAAAACCAAAACAATAATTCGTAAAGATCTGTGCACCCCAATATTCATAGCAGCACAATTTACAATAGCCAAGATATGGAAGCAACCTAAATGCCCATCAACAGACAAATAGATAAAGAAGCTATGGTTCATATTTAAAATGGAATATTACCCAGCCATTAAAAAAAAAATGAAATTCTATCATTTGCAATGGCATGGATGGACCTAGAGGTTATTACACTGAATGAAACAAGTCAGACAGAGAAAGATAAATACCATATGATTTCACTTATATGTGGAATCTAAAGAACAAAAAGAACAAACTAATCAAAAACAGACTCACATATATAGAGGATAATCTGGTGACGGACAGAGAGGAGGGAAGTTGGGAGGCTGGGAAGATGGGGTGAAGGGTTAAAGAAGTACAAATTAGTAGTTGATAGATGGTCACAGGGATGGGGAGCACGGCATAGGGAATGCAGTTAGCATTAATGTATTGGCTGGGTGGAGAGCCAGAGAAAATGAGCAATTAAGGGGATCACTTTATAAACTATATAAATGTCTAACCAATGTACTGTATACTAGAAACTAATAAAATAAAATTTAAAAATATATATTTATATTAAAAAAATATCAAAAACATATAAAAGTAGAGAGACTGATTTAATGAACTCATTTACACATTATATGGGTAACTGTAAGGACAGTTAATAATGAAATTTACTGTCATTTAATGTCCATTCTTACTTTGTACACACCACTTTCCTTAGCCACCCCCCTAAAATGGCAAGAATTCTTTTTTTTTAACTGAGGTAACATTGGTTTATAACATTACATAAGTCTCAGATGTGCAACATTATAACTCAACATCTGTATACTCTACAGCATACTCACCACCAAAGGTCTAGTTTCCGTTTGTCACCATGCAATTGACTCCTTCAATCCATTTTGCTTTTCTTCCCTACCCTTTCCCCTCTGGTAACCACCAATCTGTTCTCTGCATCTATGAATTTGTTTTGTTTTTTTCATTCATTTGTTTTTTTGTTTCATATTCCACATGTGAATTAAATCATACAGTACTTGTCTTTCTCCATCTGACTTATTTTACATAATACCTTTGAAATTCATCAATTAACATAAGGGTACATATAGCTTTTTAAATTTAGTGTTTTCATATTCTTTGGATAAATATTCAGAAGTGGAATAACTGAATCATATGGTAGTCCTAGTCTTAATTATTCGAGGAACGTCTGTACTATTTTCCAACCAACCACACTCTCTTCAACACCTGTAATTTCTCATCTTTTTGATAATTTCCACTCTAATCAGTGTGAGGTGATTTCTCCTTTGACTTTGATTTGCATTTCCCTGATAATTAGTGATGCTGAACATCTTTTCATGTGCTTGTTGACCATCCGTATGTCTTCTTTGGAAAAAATGTCTAGTCAGATCCTTTATGGTACTGTTAATGGATTCGTTAGCAGAAAGTGTTGCATTTGCCCACTCAAGCCAGGGGTCATTTAGGTTTTCAGCACATCCAGGAAGTAAACCTACCCTGAAATAAAGAGTTGTTCTAAATACCTTACAAAGATTGGTACTGCTGGTGAGATCTTTTTGTAATTTAGATAATCATGAGAATGGGGGGTGCAAATGTACTAAGACTTGCGTAGGTATTTGTGTCTAATTGAGCAAGTACAATTATAATCAGAGAATAGTAAAAACATAGCACTGGGTGTTTTGACCATAAAGGCTGAACTAGGTAAGGCACTTCCAAGGGCAGGGAGCGGCCAATTATAGTTTGTGGTGACATTGGGATAGAAGAGAAATTGGTCACAGAGAGTACCAGGGGAGTCTCCAGTATTATGGATAGATCAGAATCTCTGATGCCAAATCCAGCAGACCAAAAGGCTACCACCTTTAACGATGGCCCGGAAAATATAACTAAGCACATTATCTTTCCAGGCCAATGTCAAAGTAAAGGAAAGAAAGAAAAAATTAGTTTTCATGTTTAGTTAAAGTACGAAGTCTTGATCCAGCATCTTGAGTGGATGTCAGCTACCTCCCTTTCTCATCAGTTTGATTTGAAGTTCTCCAGCATTTGGACAGGACCAGATGTCAGGTGGAGCCTTCTTCAGCTGTAAGATGTGCACCAAAGGCTCAATGCCTTGTAGTTTTGCAGCGTTGTCCATCAGGAGCTCTTAGTGAGGTCCACTCCAATGGAGTTCGAGGGCTGTCTTCCTCTGATGACATTTCCAACATACTCAGTCACCAGGTTCCAGATTGTGACCGAATAGATCCTTTGAATTAAGATCCAGGAAAATTTCTTTAACCTGCTGATGATCAGCTTTAGTATAACACATTAAAGACTTACAGTAGCTGATTGTACCAGTATGAGAAAGCAAGGGATCCACAGAAAATTGTATACTTATATACATTGGTCTACTAGGGCCTATCTCATGTGAAAGGAGCTCAAATTTCCCCAAGGGGTTACTGCAAACAGGCAGCAAGACCAGAGGCAACACCCGAGGCCAAGGGAGCCCAGTAGTTTCAGCAAGCTTAGAGATTTTAAGTTTGAGAATCCCATTAAGTTCTCCTAACCTGGCCTGATGATTGAGAGCGATAGGGGCAGGGGTTATTCCAAGAAGTTTGTAAGGTTTTCATTAAAGCTTGTATGATTTGACCAGTGAAGTGGGTGCCTTGATCTCTGGAGACTGTGGAAAGTATGCCCCAAGTGGGAGGCACATTTTCCAAAAGTTTCTTTGCCACTCCAAGTGCATCAGTCTTGCAGAAAGGGAAGGCTTCAACCCATCCAGAAAACATACATAAAATAACAAGGACATACTGATAACCCATACTAAATAGCAGTTGAATGAAGTCCAGCTGCAGGTGTTCAAAGGATCCAGAGAGAGGAGGTTTGAGATCTCTGGAAACAAAAATAGTTTTTCCAGGATTGTGGACCTGGCAGGTCAGAACTTTGTGGTTAACTGCGCTTGCGGTTTTATAGAAATCTCCCTACCAATGTTTATTTATAATTCGAGTCATCTAAATTCCACCATGGTGGGTGAAGGAATGCAAAAATCAAAAGATGGGGTTTGCCAGGGAGCCTGAAAGAACCAACCAGCCATATTGGATTTCCCATAGTCCTGACTGTTCATTTAATTTACAATTACTATTTGCTCATCTGACTTCTCTGATTCAGGAGCAGACTGTTGCCATCTACAAGGACATCAGTATGGCCAAAGTCTGGCAACACAGGGTCATGTTTTTGCGGAAGCAGAATAGACTTTGCCTACATGTGTCACGAACTTAGCAGATTCTGTCGCTGCTGCCTTTGCATGAAAGTCAGCTAGGATATTTCCCTGACAGTCCAGTCCTTTTAGTGTGAGCCTCAGTTTTGATGACAACAATTTCAGAAGGTAAGAAAATAGGAGTAAGATGGTTGTGATTGCTTGTTGCCCATTTTTGATTGGGGTCCTTGTAGACATAAAAAGCTCTTTTGTTTCCGTAACATCCCAAAATCATGAATCGCCTCAAAGGCACACCAGTTATCAGTATAAAGATTAACAATTTGTCCTTTTGATAACTGGCATGCTCTGGGAAGGGCATGCAGCTCTGATTGTCAGTCTGATTTAGCTTATGGGAGGTTTACCCTTCCAAGTGGTTCATAAAGGGTAGTAACAGTTAACCGGCTTGAAAATTCTCTTTTTCATTTTTACAGTATGAACGAACCATCAACAAACAAAATTAGATCAGGATTAGTTAAAGCAGTGTCTTGTAAATCAGGACACAGTGTCACAAAACAGACAGGGGTAGTAACGTAGCAGGATTAAGAACATTGCAACATGTAAGATGAAGATGAGATGATGAAAGTAGAAGGATGTCATAGGTTAGTCTGCTTGCAGAGAAATGCTGAGTCGATTCAGAGTTAAGAAGACTTTAGACAGCATGCGGAGTTCATAAGTGCACATCATTTCCTAGGGTTAAGTCCGCAGAGGCTTCCACTATCTTTGCTGCCATTACTTTACCTTAAAGCAGCTGGGACAGGCACCAGCAACTGACTCTAGTTGTGTGCTCTAATAGGCAACGGCCTTGTTTATTGCGTGTTCTAGTGTGAGCATTACAGGGTTCGTTTATCTCTTTCATGTACAAATAAGGTGAAAGGTTTTGAATCGTTAAGTAACCCTAGGGCAGGCAGTTCTTACAGCACTTGTTTTGGTCTTCTAAAGTCCTGCTCATTTTATCTTCATAAGGAAGGGGTACAGGGACTAAAATTTTAGTGAGTTCATAGAGTTCATAAAGAAACTTCATTTCTTTAATACAGTATTTTTTTCTGATTCAAGCTGGGTTTTGCCCAGATAATGACACTGCGACTCACTTGCTTCTTCCCCCACCCCCCATCCTTATGCTCTGTAATCCTGCTCCTTTAATCATTAAGCCTTAGGACATAAGATGAACCGAACCTCAGGCCTATAATCACGAGGTTGAGGTTGGACGTTAGGCTAAGGGTAACATCTTGGCTTTAGATGTGTTTCAGCTCCAGGCCCATCAAAGCAGAACAACAACCCCACCAGCCACGGGACCAGACAGGATAGCATTATGGCTGATCAGAACTGACACAACGATCAATTACCTCAGCCACCTCCAATCCTCCAATCAGTAGCACCCACCACCCCAACTCCCTTGGTTTCCGTGATGACTGATTTTTCCCTATGTAATCTGTACTCCCAAAACACCCGGGAAGCCAGGCGTTTGAGCAATAGCTTGCCTCTGTCTCTGGGACTTGCAACTCTCTAATAAACCTTACTTTCTTTGCTGCAAAACCTGCACGTATCTCTTCTTTGGCTTAGACACGCATAGGCAGACAGACCCCTTTTTCTGTCGCGATAACAAAATCAATAGAGAAAAATTAGGAACCCATAATCTGTAATAACCAGCTAGGCCTAAAAATCCATGAAGCTATTACTTAGTTGTGGGTCTAGGGAATTCTTAAATTAGCTTAATTCTTTTTGGAGATAGCTGAATACTTACCTTCGATACTTAGATTATGACCCAGGTAATGAGCAGTGTCTAGAGATAATTGTAATTTCTCTTTAGAGACTGTGTCCCTTTCAGTAAACTGTTGTAGCAAATCAATTGAATCATTAATGGATGCCTCTTTGGTAACTGAGCACAGCAAGAGCTTGTCGATTTATTGTAAAAGGATTCATTTCCCAGGGAATAGGAGGGGGCTTAAATCTTAGTGGGGTACTTAAGGGAAATAAAAAGGGATTTCAGTGAACTCTGAGGCATGACTGTCCCAGTATATTATTGATTGTTCCAAGTACAGTCATGTGCTACTTAACAGGGATACGCTCTGAGAAGTTCATCATTAGGCAGTTTCCTCATTGTACAAACATCATCATGTGTACGTACACGAACCTAGAGGTCTAGCTTCCTACCCACCTAGACTGCATAGTACAACCCGTTACTCCCAAGCTACAAGCCTGTACAGCATGTTACCATACAAAACAACACGAGATCAAATCAAGCACGAGAAAACGATGCAACCAAGAGATGTGTGAGGCTACAGCCAGCATAATATAACTGTTTTATAGCAAATTTTTTTAATAAGAAGAGTACACTCTAAAATAATGATAAAAAGTATAGTAAAGACATAACATTGTCAATTCTTATCAAGAATTATGTACTGTACATGACTGTGTGTGCACAGTTGGTTTGCTTATGGCAGCATCACCACAAATGAGTAAAGCTTTGCACTAAGATGTACAACAGCTGTGGTGTCATTATAATCTTATGGGACCACCATCATATATCTGGTTGAGCAATGACTGAAACATTGTTATGCAGCATATGACCGTAAAGGCAAATAGATATTGGTTTTGGGGTTCTGCAGGGATACTGAGAAAGAGTACAGAGAGGTCTTCAACTGAGAACCAACCTGAGTCTGGTGGAAGTCGTGACAAAAAGATATTTGGGGGACTTTGTTCCATAGTGTAGCGGTTAGCATGTCTGCTTTACGTACAGAAGGTCCTGGGTTCGCACCTTAGTGGAGCCACAGTCCATGGTCTACAGCCATGCCGCCCTGAACAAGGCCGATGTCTGATCTCGGAAGCTAAGCAGGGTTGGGTCTGGTTAGTACTTGGATGGGAGACCACCTAGGAAGATCAGGTGCTGTAGGCATTAATAATAATAATAATAATAATAATAATAATAATAAAAGGTATTTGGGTTTGGAACAACTGGGAAATGGGGAACAACTATCTTGTTGATAGCACTTCAGTCCTGGGCAAGCCGCCATCCTTACCCATTTGGAAATAGGTTTCCATATTGTCAGGAACAGCCCATTACAGGAGCTGATTAGCCCCTGGGTGATTAGGTCTACTATGGGTATGAGGTGCTGCAGGGGATTGTGTGGTGTTTTACAGTGTATTTCATTACACAGAAATTTTCTTGAGGTTAGAGGATGACCTAATGTCAATCTAACACATTCTGAGATGGAAACTCTGGGGAAATAAATTCCAGGCTGAATTTCTGGCCTTTCCTGAAACTCTGTGCTGTTCTACAAATAATATCACTGTTATGTAAGTGGTATAGGTCAAGGCAGGAACATGTAGACCAGGGGAAGAAGCATGTTTTATGTTTTGATTACCTTTCTTTTGGCAAAAACTTGTTCTCATCCTTGCTGGGCCATAAATAGAGTCCATTTGGTGTGTGCATGCAGGGTTGGGGGAGGGTGGAGCCATTCTGCTCGATTGCATTTTAGCTTAGGGCCTGTTGCAAAAGCCCCACTAGTTACAGAGGAGCCACTGTGGGAAAGCAGTGTGGGTAGGCTGGGCTGACAAAAATGAGGTGCTCCAGCCCCCATGCTGTCTCACACGAGATTTGCAGCCAGAGCCAGTTCTTCTTAGTGCAGTGACTGGATTGCAGATCTGATAAGACCTCTCTGGATAACAGTGTGTAGAGTCCTGAGTTAGAGGCAAGTCTGAATTGAGGCAATACTTATTGCCTAGTTGAAGGTACACATATTATATAAAGCAGAAATATGAAATCGGTATCATTTTTAAATTTCTCCCTTTACATTATGCCTTAGATAGAAGCAGTCACCAAAATCAACATTAAAAACAATTAAGTCCTGTCAGTGTTTTCTTTCCTTTTCATGCCCCGTCATCTCCATGGCCCAGCTCATCATCTGGAGGCAGCTGGGAGGAAGGTGAGCACAGGCTCCAAAGAAAGACATTCTAGATGTGCATTTGACTCTGTCATGTGACTTGGACAAGATAAACTTTCTGTCCCTCAAGTTATTCTTATAAAATGGGATTAATAAATACTTCTTACTTTGTAGGACTATTGTGAAGATTAATGAAATAACACCAATAAAAATGCAGGTGACTAAACAATGTGGTCCCAATTGTTCTTTTAGATGTGGTGGTTAGTAGAAAAAAGCTCATAAGGATATGCACCAATATGTTAATGATGCTTTTATATTGAGAATTTGTTTTATTTTTTTAACTTACATCTTTGTGCTATCTTATATTTTTAAAATTTCCACAATGAACATGTATTACTTTTGTAACTAAAAATCATAAATATCTTCTCAAGGCTCAGCTGCAGAGAGATGCATTCCAAACTCGCTCATGTGTTTGCTGCCAGGATTGTCTCCCACACGCAGCTGCTCCTTGCCACACAGACTTCTTCGTAAAGCAGCTCACGAATGGCTGCTTGCTTCACCAGATTGGGCAAGTGAGAAGAGTCAGAGATAAAGACAGAAGCCACACTCTTTTGAAACTGAATCTTGGAAGGAACAGCCTATCATTTTTGGTATATTCCATGCATGAAATGCAAGCCCACATTCTAGGTCCAGCCCACATTCAAAAGGAGAAAATAACACAGGATGTGAATATAAAGGGGCAGAGACCAGTGAGATCCATTTCAGAAGTGACCTACCACAGGTACATACTATATGATGCCGTTTAAATAAATTCAAGTACAGGCAAACCTAATCTTCAGTAACATAAATCAGAACACTAGTTTCTTGGTTGAGGTGCAAGGATTGACTGGTAAGGGTCATAAGGAACTTTTCCAGATTGACGAGATTTTCTATATTTTGATAAGTATGTGTGTTCGTGGGATTATGTCTTTATCAAAACTCATTGCACAGTACACTTAAGGTTGTATAATCTACTACATGTAAATTATACCTCAATTTCAAACAAATTTTATCCTGTAGTTATTTTTTTTAGGGGGGGAGGATGGATAATTTTACCTTCCATGTTAACAGAAATTGGAAGTAGCCATTCACTTGCGCGTTTGGTTTTAAACCAAGATTCCCACCTTTACTTTTCACCACCAAAAAATGTGTTCAATTTATGTAATATATTAAAAAATTATATAACGAGATCTGAGTATGAATTCAGAAAATCTTTTAAATAAATTTGCATTTTCCTACTCACAAGAGTACCTCAGTACATTTGAAAATTAAATTCTTCAATGTGAAATTAAATTCTTCAATGTGGAAACATGCAATTTTTTCCAGTCTGTTAGCTGTTGTTTTCTTCCCCATTCAAAAAATGCAACTAAATGAGTACCGTTATTATAGCAATAAACATTAACTCCAACATAAAACTTTTGAATACACTTTTTAATCTTTTGAAAATATTACATTTATTTTTTATAAAAACAACTATAAGTTGGAAAACCATCGTAAGTATACTTAAATCAACAAATTTTGAATGTTTAACTATTTTATTTTCTATTGAGGTATAACTGATATATAACATTAGTTTCAGGTGTACAACATAATGATTTGATATTTGTATACACAGAGAAATGATCAACACAAGTAGTCAATATCTGTCACCATACATAGTTATGAATTTAAAAAATATTTTCTTATGACGGCTTTTAAGATCTACTCTCTTAGAAACTTTCAAATATGCAATACAGTATTATTAACTATAGTGTTAACCTAAAATTAAAAAGCCAAAATGAGAGGCAACAAGTGTTTGTTTGGGATCAAAGAACTGCAATTTTGGAAGCACAGAAGCCCAAATTGTGTCCTGAATACAGGGTGAGGGGCAAGGGGTTTTTAGGAGAAAAGGAAAGGAATACTTACATGAAAAGAAGAAAAAATTCCTATTGGTGCTGACAAGCTGAGCTACTCTTGTCTATATTTGGTTGGTTACTGAGTCTGTCTTCAGGTATAGGGTCCATAATCATCAGTCCTTGTGGTCAGGATGTCTCCTTTCCTGCTGGCTTTACAAACAATTGTTTTGAAGACCATGTTGCTTTGGCCCAATCAAAACAGTCTAAAGTTTCAAGGAGTAAGATACGCAAGGTAGTTCCTCTGGAATAGCAGCTCGTGTTCCATTTCGAAATGGATCCACTGATGTCCTTTTTTACATTAGTCTTACATCACATCGCCATGACTTATTTATTTTATAGCTGGAAGTTTGCACTTTTTTGACACCGTTCACCCATTTCACCCACCCCCCCGGCAACCACCAATCCATTTCCTATAAAAACATTATTCTTAAAATTCAATAAGTTGTTAACAAAAAAAAAAAAAAAAGTCCTTGCCATACATATCTAGCAATTCTGCATATTATGGAGACAAGCAGTTTGAGAACTGGGCTTCTGGAACTGGGATCAAAAACTCAACCGCCTAAAGTGAAGGCAGACAAGTAATATAAATTAATGAAGTCGGCCAGGCACCTTATACTGTATTCGCTCAAAAAAGGTAAATAGTTAGCAGAATTCTAATTTCTGCAAACAGATACTCTTGAAGTATTGGCTCTCTTGGTTTAGCTTTTATTTTCCTGCTTTCCTCTTAATTCTATTTTTTAAAAAAAACAACACTACAAGAACACTGATAAATAGAGACTGACACTCAGCCACACCATCAGGAACACAACAGAGAATGGTGGAGAGCATGGCAAAATGGCAACTATCCACCCAACCTCAGCTCCAGCTATTGTCCTGTGGAAATTCTGGCCCAGTCAGCAAGTGGTGATTTCTTTTAAGTGATGCTAGAAATCCAGTTTTTAATGCAATATTTCTCAATTTTTATTTTAAAATTTTATTAAAATGACAGACTGGAATATAAAGCACAAACTCAAAAAACACTTTAACACTATATAAACTAAATTGAACTCATATGTGGGACAAAGTTGGCTCATAAACTAAAAGTGTAAGATCTCAGATTAGAGAGATGAATTAATTTAGTTAATTGCAACATGCCCATGTTTAGCAGTGGTAGGAGAAAGGATTGGGACTGTATAAAGAAATAGTGAATAGAGCTCAGTAACTAAGTTCACAAAGTAACCTTTCTCCATCATCACTTGTGGAGGGTAGGAGAGAATGGAGACCAGTAGAAATTCAAAACAGCTGGTAGCACTTTGAAAAGCCACATTATATTCGGTAAGGCCTAGCCTAGATATGGGCCCAAAAGGAGCCCCAGATTCAGGACACAATGTCAAAGACAAAGGTCAAAGAACATCTTGGGGTAATAAACATGAGCAGAAAATTAAATACAGAAGACATAAAACTAGTATGCAAATGTGTGAAATAATATTTAACCTCATACATTAGAAATGCAAATTAAATGAAAAAAATACTGTATATGCATCAATTAGTAAATAGAGCTTCAAGCTGTTACTCAGAATTTGCAAAGATTCAATGAAACTGACATTCTCTTTCATAACTTAGTGGTGGTAGATTAACCTAGCAAAACTTTGTTGAAATGCATTGTATACAAAATAGATTAGTGGGTGCCTAGGGTGTAAGAATGAAGACTGACTATAAATGAGAGGGATATTTTGGGGGTGATGGAAATGTTCTAAAACTGGATTGTGGTGATGGTTGCACAACTTTATAAATTTACCAAAAAAATCACTAAATCATACACTTACAATTGGTAAATTTTATGGCATTTAAATAATTCCTCAATAAATCTTTTAATTGGCAGGGCTAGGATGTAAACCTAGGCTATCTGATTCTAGAAAGTACCACCACAAAAGGAGAATATCGCAGCTGGGAAACTCCAGTCATCTAGACACCAGTGACAGCTTCAGTTGGGTCCCTAGATAAAATATGCAAGTACTGGACCATTCCATTCTAAACAACACACGTGGTAACACTATCCACCCCAGCTCCTAAAGCCAGTACCCTAAATTTGAGATGAGAATGCATGAACAACTCAGTCTAAAGGGATTGTCTTAAACGAAAATCCCCAAGCCCTGGGGAGTTTCTTTAAAAA
>NW_011889301.1:456581-459422 GCF_000151845.1 Pteropus vampyrus | reverse complement strand
AAAAAATCACTAAATCATACACTTACAATTGGTAAATTTTATGGCATTTAAATAATTCCTCAATAAATCTTTTAATTGGCAGGGCTAGGATGTAAACCTAGGCTATCTGATTCTAGAAAGTACCACCACAAAAGGAGAATATCGCAGCTGGGAAACTCCAGTCATCTAGACACCAGTGACAGCTTCAGTTGGGTCCCTAGATAAAATATGCAAGTACTGGACCATTCCATTCTAAACAACACACGTGGTAACACTATCCACCCCAGCTCCTAAAGCCAGTACCCTAAATTTGAGATGAGAATGCATGAACAACTCAGTCTAAAGGGATTGTCTTAAACGAAAATCCCCAAGCCCTGGGGAGTTTCTTTAAAAAGGAAGTCACCCTCAAGTAATTTTCAGTATCTCTAAAAAGCCAAATTTTCAGAATAGTTTTCCATCGCAAAGCCATAAGGGCAAAGAGAGAGCACAAGGTGGAGTCTGGGAAGGTACCAAAATGTGGAGCTTCTGCTGTTCTCTCTCCATAGATACAGAGCTCATGCTTCCCCAGCATGGAGGTATGATAAGATGCATGAAGCTTACCCAAGCTTCAGTGTTCAGAGTTATTATTATATCCTAGGTTTTTGTATCACAGCTCCATTATATAGGCATGACTGATTGCCCATATGGTGACCTCATACTCCAGCTCCACCAGGCATCACCCACAGCTGCCACCTTAAACCACATTATTAACCTCTCTGGTGTGGCCAGCCCTCATTTGAAATTACATTGTTAGACTATGCAGTATGACCCAAAGTGCCCAAACAATGACATTTCTATAAGGCATAGCATTCCAAGGTTTAGGATTATCTCCCAGCCAAGGGCAAAGCTAGACATCTTTTTGGATAAGGTTAAAGCTTTTACTGCACAAACTACTTCTTCTGGGCAAACTCTCTAAGCCGCTACTCTGGGTGTTAGGTGAGCTGGTAGCCTCTGGTCTCGTTAGCTTGCCTCTCCCTGGCATGGAACCTCTGCCCTACAGTCTTGGGGCAAGGGTGATTGGGAACCCGGTATTCCTGGACTACTGCCCCTGGGGTAGAGCTTCCGTCCTATAGGAAGGGGCTTGGTAGAAGGAAGCCCTGTCCTTCAGCTGTACTCAGTAGTAATTGAGCCTCTTCAACTTGGAGAAGGGAAATGCTAGTGGCCCACCCCTCCTGGTCAGATACTCTTGATAGGGAGCCAAGGAGAGAATGGGCCCATCTTCCTGGCCACACTCACCTTGGAGGGAGCTTCCACCAAGCTGAGCTGATGAAGGGCAGGGGGACGGAATGGGTCAAGGTTCCGATGCCACCTACTCTCACTATTCTTACCAAGTCATATTAGGTTTTCTTGAATCAATGTTTCTTCATTTGCTACATGATGTTAGGACAATTTCGAGGAACCCTAAATGGCTGTCTTTTTTATTATTGTTCTCTCGTTTTGCTTGTTTCACTGGAGAGTGGGCCCACAGAGCTCCTCGTGCTGCTATCCACCTTTTCACAGACTTTTCACATTACACTCCAGATAAGTAGTCACAGAATTTGAAGAATAAAGTTCTGTTGTGAGACATTAAGGATCCACATCTCTGTTCTGATCTTTGAATGAGGATAAACAGGGAAGCCTGGTTGCCCTGTCCCATTGCCCCTCTGGCCTTCTAGCTGTAGACAGCTGACCACTACTGGCCGGAGGATGACCCCCTCCCGCCGGGTGGCAGATGCAAAAAATGTCCCTGGGCTCATCTACACCCATTCAGGCAGCAAACCTCCACTGGTACTAAGGCCAAAAATGCAACAATTTCTGAGAAAATATTAATCTGGAATGTTCTCTTTCCTCTGAGGCAGGGGTCCTTATTTTTTTCAGTGCCATAGACCAGGATGGCAGACTAGGGATGGCTATCACGTCCTTCTCCAAATCATTTTTAAATGCATAAAATAAAATACAAAAAATTATAATAGAAATTAATTACAAAAAAGTTATCAATATTTTCTGAACATTATGTACTAAAAATATGCTTCTTTATGAACATATTAAATAACAAAAACTAGTAGAGGCTCTAATAACTACCAGAATACTGAGCAGGGCATAAATGATTTTTCTGCAAAAAGTGTAAGGTGATATGAAAATATCTCAACTTCTGTTGGTAACAAAGTCACAAGTACAGCTAGTACTACTGTGGTTTTGCCTACATTCAAATGAAAAGAAATGCTGAATTTTGGTTAGAGAAAATTAAGATGCCTTGTTTCCTCACCCAAGTTTACCAGCCCCTTAAATTCTGTGAATAGAAGTTAAGAACCCCTGGAACTAAAAGTAAATCTGGACCAATAGCCTAGGGCAGCGCTTCTCAAATCACCTGGGTTAAAATGTAGATTATCATTCAGTGTGTGTACCCTGATAGTCTGCATTTCTAACAAGCCCCCAGGTAATGCTGGGGCTCTGGTCCAGGCAGCACACACTGTGGAGAAAGGCTCTTAGGCTCATGGTGGGAAACTTCAACCTGGGTGTAGGTGAGAGTTGCAAGGCACAGATGGTGTTTCCTGACCCTGGAAGTCCCCAGGCTTGGGGACTGCATCGGGGTTCACCCTAAAGGGCATGCTGTCTTCTTCCGGGTGTTTCAGTGTCTGCTGACCAAAAGGAAATGTGGAGATTTTGAGGTGCTGGGTGCCCTTGGTTCTCCCAAAACTACCGGGGAGTAGCAGCTACTGGTCAGCTAAGCTGCTGACCCTTGGCAAGCTGCAGCACAAATACACGTATCCATTCATGGAACACAAAAATGACTCAAGAGTTTGAGTTGAAATGACTTAAAAGTTGAAATAATCATGCAAAAGG
>NW_011889301.1:445037-455301 GCF_000151845.1 Pteropus vampyrus | reverse complement strand
TGCAGCACAAATACACGTATCCATTCATGGAACACAAAAATGACTCAAGAGTTTGAGTTGAAATGACTTAAAAGTTGAAATAATCATGCAAAAGGAGAAAAGTAACTAAGGACTCAGAAATGATTGACATATGTATCTCTGTCATTTTCCTGAGGGCACAGAAAATGAATATAAATAAAATATAGATAATGAAAAACATATAGTT
Organism: Pteropus vampyrus; assembly: GCF_000151845.1. Classification (NCBI taxonomy): domain Eukaryota; kingdom Metazoa; phylum Chordata; class Mammalia; order Chiroptera; family Pteropodidae; genus Pteropus; species Pteropus vampyrus. The sequence goes on along the minus strand of NW_011889301.1, from coordinate 455,096 downwards.
ACATATAATACATATTATTGTATAATATCTATAAACTTAGTCTCTAAACTAGGTTTTATTCTTTAAACAAACACAACTTTCACAAAACTCCTGTGCCCCTTAACTTGAGATATATTTAATACAGAGAAAAAATATTAAAACAGCAGGAAAAAAATCCAGGTTAACAAATGATTCACTGTTATTGGTAGTACAACAGCCAGAAGTGAGCAAAATATCAAGGATATTAAACTAATTTTCTTTTCCCATCCAGAGTGCATTTTATGATTTTATTTGTAAGAAAAAAGAAATCTGGAGACCTGGGGCATTGGGCAACATTTCTTCTTCATCCTCTTTGGAGCTCATTGATCCGTTTTGTACCACCTCTCCACATCCAACATCCTCAGCTAACCTTAATTCAAAAACTAGATTGGAGCTCCCATCAGGCTCACACATCGAGACTCTGGTTCTATAGAGGTACAGCAGATTACAAGTTTCAACCCAGCTACAAGAGCTGTTGGGCCACTCTTAGGGTGTCCTCTGCTGGCCACAGATGGAAGCAGGCGAAATCTTTCCACATTTAAGAAATGGTGAAGAAAGGTACTGGGGTGATTGCGAAAGAAAAAAAAATTTAAATAAGAATCCCCAACCCCAAGCATCTTAGCCATGAAAACAGGATTGATCATATTAAAACTTTAGAAAAATACAAAAGCATCTTCAAGAATTTTAAAAATCAAAATCAAAAAAAAAGTTTTTGGAAGAAAGCAACAGCTTGTTTTTGTTTTGTCACTGAAAAAATGAGGAGTTAATGTTTACACTTTTCAGATAGCATTTTTGGTCTCTGGGTTTCAGAAATGATGTTGATAATGCAAGAGACAGTGGTTACACAGCTTGGGAGCTCCAAGATCACACTCCAGAAACCTTTTAAAAGTAAAAAAATAAACTGAAACAATAAAGAACTCCTACAACTCAACAACAACAACAAAACCAAACAACTCAATTCAAAAACAGGCAAAGGATGCTTGCTTTGGCAGCACATATAGAAAAATAGGCAAAGGACTTGATTGACATTTCTCTAGAAGACATACTAATGGCCAAAAAGCACATGAAAAGATGTTCAACATCACTAGTCATTAGTGAAATGCAAATCAAAACTATAATGAGATATCGCCTCGCAGCCATTAGGATGGCTACTACAAAAGAAAACAGAAAATAACATGTGTTAAAATGTGGAAAAATTGGAAACCTTGTGCACTGTTGTACAAGGAATGTAAACTGGCCGGGAATGTGAGAGGGTGCGGCTATGGTCCACGTGTCACTGTGGAAAAGAGTAACGAAACCTAAATGATGGGGTCTGGAGAGCTTCCAGGTCGGTGAACACATTGATGGGCTGGGACACAGACACAGCTAGAGGGCATGCAAGCTCCAAACTATTTCCCACACAGCTTGTCCTACGCATCTCTTCCCTTTGGTTTTTCCTGAGTTATAATAATAATAACAACAATAATAATAATAATAATAATAATAATAAACTGATAATAAACTTTTTAATAAACTGGTAATAGAAAGTGAAGTACTTCTCTGATTTCTGTGAGCTATTCTAGCAAATTACTGAACCCGAGGAAGGGGAAACCCCTGATTTATGGCTAGTTGGTCAGAAGCACCAGTCACAACCTGAGACTCGGGATTGGCATCTGAAATGGGGGGCAATCTTGGGGGACTGAGCCCTTAATCTGTGGGATCCACTATGGGTAATGTCAGAATTAAATTGTAGGACAACCAGTTGGTGTCCAGAGAGTTGGAGAACTGCTTAATGAGAAAAGGATCCCATACATTTGGATTCAGAAGTGTTTTGTGTATTGAGGAAACCAGTTTTATGTTAATATTCAAAAGGAATTGAAAGCAGGGTCTCAAAGACATAATTTTAAGCCCATGTTCATAGCATTATTCACAAGTAGCCAAGAAGTGGAAGCAACCCAAATGTCCATGGGCAGGATGTCCACTGAATGGATAAACAAAATGTGGCATATCCATATGATGGTGTATTATTCGGCCTTAACGGAGAAAACTCTGACACATGCTACAACATGGGTGAACCTTGAGAACATTATCCTAAATGAAATAAGCCAGCCACATAAAGACAAACACTGTGTGATTTCACATATATGAAGTATCCAGAACAGTCAAAATTTGTAGAGACAGAAAGCAGCATGGTGGTTGCCAGGGGCTGTGGGAAGAGTTATTATTTAATGGATATAGAATTTCAGTTTTGCAGGATGAAAAGTTCTAGAGATTGGTTACACAACAGTGTGAATGTATTTAACACTACTGAACTGTACACTCAGAAATGTTTAAGGTGGTAAATTTTATGTGTATTTTACAATAAATTTTTTTTAATTAAATAAATTGAAACAACACAATCACTCCTTCATTTGCTGCCCTGCCCACATCTGGCTCAGCTTCTATAAACTTAGAAAGTTAGAGCTTGCAGGTATTTGAAGATCCAGTTCAATTTTACAGGTTAAAATAACGGAAGCCACAATGCAAGGTGACCTGTGAAGGTCTTGGTGGGTTAGCAGTGATGACAAGACTAGAAGGAAGGGCTCCTGTCTCCCAAACTGGGGCCCTGCCCTGCACCACAATCCCGATGGGGACAGCCCACTTCCTGATGGAAAGAGTAATAATAACTCTCATCCACTCGGGCTCCTTCCCCAACACCATGGGTCTGGGAGGTCAGGCAGGCCTAGGAGGAACTACACCTTCGGCTACAGTCCACAAGATCTGAATTTCATAGCCCCCTGAACAAGCCTGGAAGGAGAAGAGAAGAGAAAGATGATCTACTTAAATGCTGACAGTGCATACTGAGTCTTGTATGTTCCACAGACTTATGCTGCAATTTTCCCCAACATGAACCTTAAAAGGAATATCACCCTTCAAGGCAGAGTGAAAAACTGACATACTGCTTTTCCACCTATCTACAATAATATTAGAATAGGAGGCATGTGTATAAAGTATTTTTTATTTTACTTTGGTGATTGAGAAAAGATACCAACATATAAGATCGAATCAAAGCTAATAAGTAGCTACTGGCAGTTAATAGGCAAATTTTATGAAAATAAAGTCATGTCTGTTTAAACTGGAAAAATATGTTCTCACTGGCACTTTGCTTTGGCTGGGATCTTTGAAATTAAGGCGAAGGTGCTAATAAGAAAATCATCACCATCACAGCACTGACCTTGTACCTCTTCTGAAGCACACGCGGTACCAGTGAACACAGCACAGACGTGTGGAGGAGCAAATGCCCACGCGAGACCTCTGGAAACAATCCTTCAACCAGTGGCTAATTTTGAGAAGCTGCTTTCGGCTGGTAAGGCTTTGCCTGGACACATTTCTAAGGTCGATAATGGCTCATTGTGCAGTGGCTTGTGAGGTAGATTCTCTTTCCATGGTGCAGACACTCCTGTTCATGCTTTTATCAGGGGGCGGTCTACGTCCCAAAAGTCCAGCTTCGCATTCCTCCATCTGAGAACATCCTCCCTGACCCCCAGACTGCAAGTCAGTCTGCAATTCTGCCCCAGAGTCTAACTCTTCAAATCTGAAGGGATGTTTTCTTCGTCCACGGGTTGTTCAGGTTTTAACTGGCTGCTTAGAGTTAAAAAGGAGTATCTCAAGCCCCCTGCCATACTGAAAGGAGAGGAAAAAAAATAGAGTGAAAATAAAGAAATCTCATACGCGGTACCTCTAGCAGTTGCAGCCATCTTTGTAAGCAGTCAGCCTAATTTGAAGGGAATTATTGAGTCCCCTGTTTTCTCCTCAAGTTTGTGGATTACTCTGTGAGTACTACCCCTCTTATTTTGCAAATCTTTAGGGGCAGAAAAAAGAGTAGAGCAACTCTAAAATAGAAACTTGGAGAGAAAATAAACGCTTGGTTATTACTGAATAAACTATATGTTATTACTGCCCCATGTCTGGGACCCCAAAATGCTTTTTAAAAGTATCTTCGTCACTCCTCTCAACATCCTTAGTGTACGGTGCTTTGATGGAGCTCAAGTTTAATGAGGTCCCCTTCACAAAAAGAAGACATAACTTAAGGGACTTTCCTGTGAGGAAGACAGATGAATTAGGTTCAGATCTTAGCCTCTTGAATTTTCATTACTCTCACCCCCATGATCTACATAAGGGAGTATGTCATAAAAATGCATGAACTGAATGATTTAAGTAAAATTATCTTAGAAACTGTAATGTCAAAACACCTGCTCTTTCACTTAATCAGACTTTTAAAAATTTATACTTTGCTAAAATGAATTCATTTAAAAATCCCACTTACCAAATATTTAACCCTACAAAGTTTAACACAGAGAAGATGTAGTCTCCACCAACTAACATCCCAATGTAGGCAATGGATACATTCTACAGAAAAAGAGAGAGGATTAGTCATTTTAAAAGTAAAGGATTTAGGGAGAAAATACATGTATATGGTGAAATCTGAAACTAAATATTTTAGTTACTTTGCATAGTCTTGTACATAGTAAGTGTTCACAAGATGTTGAATGAATGAAGTGAATGAATAAAAAAACTATTACATAAGGCTTTGTAAGAAATGAAGTAAACTATGACACGATAATCATAGAAAACTGCATTACTCATGCCCCCTTCCAATTCGCACGTAAGAAAAAGGTGTAAGAGTTGGACTAAAATCAGCTTTCCAGATCCCAACTCTTTACCAACTTTGGGTAGTGAATTTTAATCATATTGATCCTAAACTTCAACAGATTAGAGACATCTAAAAAATCTAAGCAGTATTCTGTCCAGTGTATTCTAGGAGTCCTCAGGGCAACCAACAGATAAGCCTACTGTGGAAGCATGTAGTTTTTCTCACTCATTCCAAGAGTTCACGTAAATAGAAAAAGCAGTTGTAGAAGAGAACTCATAACACCCCTACCCTTCTATTCACTTGTGTATATTTAAATGCGCATGCACACACACGCACGCACACACACACACATGCGCGCACACACAAATACCTAACACCAATCCATAAGCTTATTGCTTTATAATCGAGCATTTACTTAGATTAAAACAGTTCTTCACAAGGATTCCCTTCCTCAGTTGGCAGATTCTCTCAGAAAACCAAACTGTAGATCACAAGGTATCTTGGTGAGTGCAGAAATTTGGAATTTATTTCAGCTTTTTTTACTTCATGTTCACAGACTATTCCCTCCCACTACCCCCAATTTAAAAGTCATAATTTGTCTCTCCTTTTTAAATTAGCTAGTCCTCCCTCTGTTTTATGGATTAGGAGATGGGGAGATGCAAAAAGGGATCACCCAGGTGCGGCTGAAAATGCCACAAGCCTCCATTCTTACTACCACGGATAACAATAAAAATAAACTCTGATTGGATTCGCAGTCAAGTCCACAATTCGATTGTGCATCCAAAGGCTTCACTGGCTTACCTTGATGGCTCCAACCACCGCTGTCGTCAGGGCTGAGTTGTAATAGCTGCACAGCACCGTGGAGTACATCAACAGAAATCTGGGTGAGGAAGCAAACACTTGAGTGCATGCCTTATGGTGCTGATAACAAATTTTTAAGAAAACTCAGAGAGTGATCCACACACAAGTACTTTGAACAAATAAAAAAGAAAAACATAAAGATTTTATAACCTATATGTTAACAAACCTCCTTTCTAACTCCGACTTTTTACAGGAAAATGGTCCAGTCGCGCATTCGCCTAACTTTCTACCTCAGGTGTCCTTTTCATTTTGTCTGTCCCTTTCCCATGAGATTTTTTAAATGATCAGAAAACTTTTGTTTAACAATGTTACAACACTGGTTCGTAATCTTCTCTGTGCATGAGAATCACCTGGTGTACTTTTAACACACACTGTCTGGCAGAGGTTCTCATTCAATTGGTTTGAGGTGGGGCCCCGACTGATGATTCTAATGTACAGTCAATGCTGAGAATCCCTGGTGTTAGAAAGGAAAATCAGCTGAGCAATTGCTGGCTTTGGACAAAGGAGACTGAAATGAATGGATTCCCTATGTCGCTAATACTCTTGAACTCTGTTATCAAAGTCAATTCAATAGGCATTCAATGCTGATCAGCATTTTGACACTTACTTGTCAATAAAATGACTACAGAATTGTAACCAAGCACCAGACAAGAAAATATGCATACCCAGGAAAAGAATATAAAATCCAAAGGTAAAGAACTACATTGACTTCGATCAAGAAGTAAAGAAAATTAGAAGATTCAAGATGGCATAGAAGGTAGAGGCTATACACGCCTCCTCTAGCAACCACACCAAAATTATAACAAAACTACAGGGCAACCAGCACATGGAATTACCAGAGGTCTGTCTGAAAATAAGCCCTACTACAACTGGGTCACCTCAAATAACAGGTCACCTCAAAATAGTAGCAGGGGGTGGAGATGCAAAACAGCTGGTCCCACAACTGCAAATGGCAATCAAGAATCAAGAAGGCTATCTTGGCTGCAGAGTTTCCTACCCCAGCTGAAGAGTGTGGGGTCCCAAGGGGTCCTGGCTGCACACTGGGCTCCCCAGCACAGGATTCCAGTGCTGGGAAGAGAAGTTCCTATGACCTCTGGCTGCAAAACCAGCGGAGGTGCAGCTGAGTGAGACAGAGGGCTATGGGAAGTAGAGACTTTCCTCTTAAAGGGCCCATGCCCAGCATTACTCACTAATGGCCTTGCTCGCTCTAAGCTCCAGCTCCAGGGCAACTGTTTAAGGGGTGCTCAGGACACACAGGGTGGCACTGAGGTATTGGGCCCTGCTAAAGTGAATCCTGCTCTATAGGGTCAGTCCCTCACCAGCCAGTCCTAACAACCAATCAGCCCACGGGTCAATCCCTCCCACTGAAATGCAATCAGCAACCAAGGCTCAACTACATCAGGAGGGCACATTCAACTCACACAAGGGACACACCTTGAACACCTTGCTCAGGTGACCAGGGAAGACTGTGCCACTGGGCCCCACAGGACATCTACTACATAAGGCCACTCTACTAAGATCTGGAGACTTAGGAGCCCTACCTATTATTACATAGAAACAGACACAAGGAGGCAGCCAAAATGGGGAGACAAAGAAGCATGTCCCATATGAAAGAACAGAACAAAGTTTCAGAAAAATAATTCATCAAAATGGAGACAAGCGGATGGGGTAGCAAAGGATACCCAATCAGAACAGCAACAAAAAAAATTCCAAAAGAATGAAGACAGTTTAAGAAGCCTCTGGGACAACATCAAGCATAACTTCATAGGGGTACCAGAAGGAGAAGAGAGAGAGCAAGGAACTGAAAACCTATTTGAAGAAATAATGACAGAAAACTTCCCTAACCTGGTGAAGGAAATAGACAGACAAGCCCAGGACAAGCACAGAGTCCCAAATAAGATGAAGCCAAAAAGGCCCACACCAAGACATATCATAATTAAAATGCCAAAGATTAAATTCAAAGAGAGAATCTTAAAGGCAGCAAGAGAAAAGCAGTTAGTTAGTTATATACAAAGAAACACCAATAAGACTGTCAGCCTATTTCCAATGGAAACATTATAGGCCAGAAGGGCTTATAATGTTTTAATTATAAACAAAATATTTAAAGAAAACCCAGGACCTACAACCACGATTACTTTACCCAGCAAAGTTATCATGTAGCATCGAAGGACAGATAAAGATATTCCCAGACAAGAAAAAGTTAAAGGAGATCAGCACCACCAAACCAATATTACAGGAAATGTTGGAGGGACTTCTTTTAGAAGAAAAAAAATACATATGTATCAAAAGTCTAAATAAAAAATGGCAATCATTACATATCTATCAACAAGTACTTCAACTGAAAAAGAATTAAGGGCTCCAATGAAAAGAGGGTGGCTGAATGGACAAGAAAATCAGACCCTTATTTATGCTGCCTACAAGAGACTCACTTAAGATTAAAAGACACACACAGACTAAATATAAGGGGATGGAAAAAGATATATCGTGATACCCAGATAATACTTAGAGGGTACTGTGCTGAGTGGAGTAAGACAAATAGAGGAAGACAAATGTCATATGACTGCACGTATATGTAGAATCTAAAGAACAAAATAAACAAACAAACAGAAATAAACAAACAGAAACAAACTCATAGATACAGAGAACAATTTGAGGGTTACCAGATGGGAGGAGGTTGGGGGAGTTGGTGAAAAAGAGGGAGGGGATTAAGAAGTACGAATTGGTAGTTACAAAACAGTCATAGAGATAGAAAGGACAGCATAAGGAATATAGCCAATAATATTGTAATCACTACACATGGTGTCAGAGAGGCACTAGATTTACTGGGGTGATCACTTTGTTAGTTATATAGATGTCTAATCACTATGTTGTACACCTGAAACAAGTATAGTATTGCATGCCAACTATAACTGAAAAAAAGTTATTATTAAAAAAAAAGGAGAAATGAAGAAAATCAGCTTCAGCCTCAGTGTGGAGCAAAATGCCATTCACCTAAATCAGGTGATTAAATTTTGAAAGAGATAATACTCAAAACTGGTTGAGAATGAAACTGGAAAAATACAGAGAGAGCATAAGATGTGTTGGATTTTAAAGCTAGATCCTAGTTAGAAGGCAAGAACTTGGATGCCCTACTGACAGAGCAGAGGGTACCAGACTCCAAGAAAGGGCTCAGCCTGTGCACCTGGCCTTTGGTAGACAAACCCTGCAAGAATTTAGCACTCAGTCTGTGGTCTAGGCTCAAATCTCACATTGTTAGTGACATAATCAGAATCGTAAATCGAGATAGTTACCACTTTTGGCCTGAGTGTGTTTATTACTGTGAATGGTAAAGAAAAAAAGTAGAAATAAAATACATCAAGCTTTACCCTAAAGTTGAGGAATAAACTCAATTACAATCTTAAATTTTGTAGTCTTCTGAATAATGTGTCTTTGTTATTAAGGTAATTACAACAATTTGATAAGCTAGAGAACCCAACATATCGGTCTTTGTGGTTTTAATTTGGAATGTGCAATTGGTATTAGACTTGCAATTTTCATCTGAAAGGAGTAAGAAAATGTGAGTAAGGCAGTACACAGTACTTGAATGTTTAAAAGAAGCTAATTTACCACATTTCCAAGTTTGGTTATTAGATTTCAAAGAGTTGCTTAAGTGTGTAAAGCAACCTGGCCCATTAGCTTTGCTAGGGCCTCATTAGGGCTTCGAATTACTGGGGGGAAAAATCATGTAAATCACATTTGTAAATGCAGTTTAAAATGTTTAAAATTTTTTAAATTCACTAGATTGTAAATGGGACTAATTTACAGTAAATTGTTTAGGAGACTTTAACCGGTTAAACTTGAGTTAACAAACCATTAATCAAATAATGAAAGTAAACGTTCTCATGTTTATACAAAAATTACTAGCTTTATAAATAGAGCAACAGTATTTATAGATCGGGACTTACAAAAATTTAACTTTTTTTAATTTTTACAATTTTAATAAATTCGACATTAATTTAGAGCCCCAAGGAACTATAAATAATCCTACCATGTATAAAATAAAAAGATTAAAAACTCAGCGTGCTATTACTGAGTGCCAGCTTTGTTGGGCCTGGGTACATTACCCACAGCATCAACCGTGTTGGAGCTCAGAGTATACTACAATAATAGTGATTATTGCTCAGGGGAGAGGACTAACCCAATTTAGGGACATAAAAAAGCTTCCAGCAAGCTTCCTAACCTGGAGTAGAGCCCTAAACCTAAGACAATCATGGATGTTTTTAATTTTTGCTTAAAAATCCTAGTCTAGGGTTCCAATCATGTGACATTTTATCCTACGTTTTAGTAAAAAACACCTTAGTCTGCACTCAGAATTCACAGATACCTTGCATTTAAGATCACATATCCATCTACCATGAGTGTGGGCGACTAGGATACTCACCCACCAGATGGGAGTCCTGGGGAAGTCTGAATTAGCAGCAGTCCTCGGTAACAAGCAGATGACTAGACAAGAAGTCTAGACATCTGTTTGTTACCTAGGTAACAGTCTAGATAGAAAGGCTGCACTTCTTAGTATAACCACTAGGTAT
>NW_011889301.1:440803-443067 GCF_000151845.1 Pteropus vampyrus | reverse complement strand
AAAGAATAGAACTTTTTTTTTTTATCTTGTGAGTAGGGAAATTTGATACTTTTATGTTTTTATTAAGAACTATATTACTGCTTCAGTGGGATTAGAGGGCCTGCTACTGGGCCAGAAACAGCTTAGGATAATCATCTCCGGGGCCTGGAGGTTGGTGCCAGCCGCTGGTATGAATTAACCAGAACCTGTCATTTCTCAGCAAGATTAAAAAGGCCTACAGAGCTAGCATTTTTAAATCCAGCTGGTCAACTTAAATTCCTATCTACATTTTACCTTTGCCTGCATTAAATTATCTTAACTCCCACAATTCAGTTTACCTTCCTGACAAAATTTCACTCCATCATATCCTTTATTTACGAACTCCTGATTACAAATAGCATTTCTTAAAGCTGAGTCCTTCACCAAAACTCAAAAAAAAAAAAAAAAAAATTAAAAGTCTCTTTTTTCACCATTCCATTGGCTTTTAACATACATTTTTAAAGTATACATAATAGAAGAAAACTGTTGAAGCCATGGCGATAGGCAGAACCAAGTATGTCTGGAGTAGAAAGAGCACAGCCAAACTGACTTCGAGAAATATAAATATTAACGATAACAACAATGGTAATAGTCAATACTTATTGAGCATTTTCTATGTGTCTCGCACTTACTCAAAATGATAATGCTTTCAGCATTTTTACTGACTTAATTACAATTACTATGCTTTTAGGACATTTTCATCTGCAAAGCAACTACTGATAAAATAATATATTAAGAACTCCTATCAAGAAAATATTTGTCTTCTAAGATATACATTATTAAACAGAAAAAAATGAATGGATTTGTATACAGATGAGGTCAAGCTTTTCATAGGCAAGCCCCAGAGAGTAACAGCTAACATCCAGGTGCTGCCCACCACATCGCTCATTAGGACAGCTGACATGAGAGGGTTTACTTCTTGATTTCCTCATTGAATGGTTAATTGGTAAAGTAAAAGAAAAAAGAAAACAAAAACAGTATCTCCTCAAGTTTATAATAACAGGAGAAAAGACTTTGAAACTTGGCTCATGTTCACAGGTGAATATGGGCTTAGGCAGGGAAAGGTACAGCTCTGAGTTTGTGTAATACGGGTTGAACTTTTTTTTAAAGGAAAAAAAAGATGGTTTGACAAACAGTAACTCACAAACACAGCTTAGTAGATATTTTTTTCATAGTTAAATGTTCTCAGTTAACAACTGGGAAAACTACAAATCTCTTACTAAACTTACGCATCCAACAATGGCTACCTAAGTACTTTGAGTACTTAATACTCTCCCGTTGCAGAATAACCAATGCCTAGAAAGGACATATTATTTGAAAGACTGTTGGTCTTGAAAGAGGCACAAGACGTTGCCTAAAATCGCCCTTTTGAACAAGGGGAAACTGGATATGAGTAGTAAGGAATTAGGGCCAGGCAAGAATCAGAGCAGCAGACACAGCAGGATCGGGCTGCCTCAAGGCAGAAGCCATAGTAGAATGGTGCTGTTTGGAAACCGAGCCTTGGGCCAAATTCCAGGTGGGGAGGACCACAGTAGCCCGCTGAACCCAGGTCTCAAAAAGGTCTGAAGTGGTCCAGGTCAAGGGCAACAACTGGCTACCAGCTGGAGCAAAATCAATTTCTCCCTGTAGGAAAGATTCTCATATTCCAAATTTCAGCCCACAGGACTGATTAAGATTAAACAATATGCTCACAATCACAGGTCCCCAAGCACACAAGAAAGCAAACCATAATGACAGTCACAGACAACATATTTAATCAACAAAGTATAAATTTAGATTCTCAGGAATTGCAGATATTGGAATCATCGGGTACAGAATATAGAATAGCTATGCATGTAACATTTAAAGAAATAAAAGGTACAGTCACAAAGATCACCAATGAAAGAATGTTAAGAATAAGCAGATAGTGGGGAAAAAAATGGCGTAGATGATAGAGGCTCTGTTCATCCCTCTGGCGACCAAATCAAAGTTGTGACAGAAACAAGGAGCAAACATTAAGGAAAAATCACCTGGGATTGAGATGAACAATCCATACAACTAGAGAGAAATCTAAGAAATCACCCTGCAACAGCAGAAGGCAGGACGGGGCGAGGATGCAAGGCTGCCTGGTCCACAGTGGCTTAGTGGGACGGAGGCTACAGCAGCTGCAGACGCCTCTTAAAGGGGCCATACCCATGAGCGGACTTCTGTGGTGATGGACCTGCTCGCTCTGAGAACCAGTGCCTGTTCAGCTGCGCAGGGGGCAC
>NW_011889301.1:412232-440218 GCF_000151845.1 Pteropus vampyrus | reverse complement strand
ATAATTAAAATATCAAAGGTTAAATGCAAAGAGAGAATCTTAAAAGCAGCAAAAGAAAAGCAGTTAGTTACCTACAAGGGAGCACTCATAAGACTGGAAGCTGATTTCTCAAAAGAAATTATGCAGAACAGAAGGGCTTGGCACAAAATATTCAACGTGATGAAGATCCAGGATCCAAACTAAGAATACTTTGTCCAGCAAAGCTCTCATTTAGAGTTGAAGGACAGATAAAGAGCTTCCCAGACAAAAATAAGTTAAAGGAATTTATCACCACCAAGCCAGTTATTACAAGAAATGTTGGAGGGACTTCTTTAAGAAGAAAAAACGTGTATCAGAAACAGGAATAAAGAATGGTAATAACTACATTCCTATCAACAAGTACCTCAAATGGAAAAGAATTAAGTGCTCCAACCAAAAGATAGAGTGGCTGAATGGATAAGAAGACAAGACCCCTACATATGCTGCCTACAACACACTCACTTCAGATTAAAAGACACACATGGACTAAAAGGAAGGGAATGTAAAAAGATATTGCCTTGATGGACCTAGAGAGTATTGTGCTAAATGAAATGGGTCAGATAGAGAAAGATAAATATCGGGACACTGTGACAAAAACAACACAATAATGAATTTGACATGTCAGCTGACTTCATTTAAAACTAACTTTTAGAACTCAACCGGGAACATCACTTTGGAGTAGAATGTAACATTTAGCATGGGTCCCAGTCCACCCGCCTGCTGCAGGAGTACTTTCTTGAGAACACTAGAGAAGCACAAAGAGATTCTGACAGAGCAGACACAATGTATATTTTGATTTGACTTGTCAAGAGATACCATAGTCCAAAGTTTGTACTTATGTGTCATTTCTTACCCCAAAAAACAGGACAGAAGAAACTGTATGATAAATAGAACATTCTTCCACTGGTTGAATTCAGTAGCCTATCATCAAAAAGAAAGAAAACCAATGGTTAGAGTTAATATTGTAGTTTAAATTTATTGGTTTTACCAAATTGCTCATTTTATTTAGTACAAGAACCACTTTCTCAAACAGAAAATACAGTTTAAAAAATCCCAGGTAATATCAGTTGTGTGACGTTGGGCAATTACTTTTCTTTCCTGAACCTCACTTTCATGTTACAAAATGAGAATGTTTTTTAAAAGAGCATCCTCAAAAGATAGATATGAGGATTTAATGAAATTGTTTAGAACCTTGCGGGTGGCAAGAGCAAAATGATAGCTATTATTGCTGTGGATATCATTAAATCTTAACTAAAATTGTAGTCATAAAGTCAAGGTTAAGCTTATTTTATATAAAATAATCTTAGAAAAAAGTTTATTATAAAATTCATAATGTTGGCAAGACTAAAAAAACTTTCATAAATTGTTTTTAAGAATTTGTAAACGCTTAGGCAGTATCATTAACAAATAAACTACTATTTCCTATTTACAAAGCCGTAAAGTAATTCGGTGGAAGTGCTGACAGAGAAGTTTCTGCTCTTAGTCTCTAGCTGAAAAAATAAAATTAACCCTCTTGAAATTATAGGTGACAAGAGAGTATTTTATCCATGATTTGTCCCTTACTACCTCCAAAGATGATTTTAAAGTGACTCAAGACTATACATAAGTATATGCTGATAACATGATTAACCATAAGTTCTACTCACTTTCTGTTAAGCAATACTTTGTTAGCCAAATATTAGTAACTTAATATGTTTATTTAAATCTTAAGTTTACAATTCAAAAATTTTAAAACAATTAAAATGGAATTCTCTTGTCTGATCAGTACAGACTTGTCACACTTTATTGTCATTGTGTCATTAGTAATATTTTGCCTACCTCTCTTATCAAAAAGATAAATACTAAATGTTGAAAATTTTTGATAATTGTACATGGGGTTTGTTATACTATTCTCTCTCCTTCTGCATAGGTTTGAAAGTTTCCATCTTAAAACTTCTTTTTAAAATGCTTATTTGTGAAAGAAAAAATATATAATGAGTTTAATTCTAACATACGGCCAAGCCCTAAGCCAATCAAAGGCACAGAAACCAGCCAAGTAAAGATTAAAACCAAACAAAAACTATGGAAAACTTGTGTCTGAAGGTCAAATAAAATTGGGACTACGAGAAAATCATATGCCCCAAACTTTAAACCAAGGGTAGAAAAACATTTATTTACTCAAAGAACTGCAAATATTTATGTAAATAGCAAATAAATGCTATATATTCCTGACACCACATAAACCACTCAGAGCAATGAAATAATTTTTATAAAAACATAAGGATTCCTTGCCACCCTAAATTTTGACAGATTTTAGTTTTATTTTCTTTCTTTAATAATGATGAAGCTGTACAGGTAGAGTCTTTAAAAATAACAGCATATTTATTTTAAAACAGAAAATAATTTATGATGAATAATAACAAAGTACTTCTCCCTTCAGACTTAGAATTGCTGTAAAAATGTTGGTAAAAATATGTTGGAATATGAATCTTTTTGATTTTGCATTTATGGATTTTTTAATCAGAAAAAAAAAACCCTATTATTTATTGCTATTCATCAACTGTAATACACTAAATGTACTTTGGCAAATTGCCAGTTATAAAAACAGTCACAGAGATGTAAAGTACAGCATAAGGAATGTCAATAATACTGTGATAACTACATATGGTGTCAGGTGGGTACTAGACTTGGGTGATCACTTCATAAGTGATATAAATGTTTAATCACTATGTTGTATACCTGAGACTAACACAATATTGCATGTCAACTGTAACTGGAAAATGAAAAATTTCTAATAAATTTTAAAAAATTAAAAAACAAATGTACTTTAGACCTATGATTCAATGATTCACCCACTGAGTGTTTTCCAGAGACCTAATTTGTTAACAATCACTAACTGTTCATCAGAGAGAGTCAAAGTGCTGTGAGCAGACCTACTGACTGTATAAGTCCAAGGTCCAGGAGTAAACACTGCAGTGAGTCACACACTGAATCCTAACACAGCCCCTGACCCTCTCCAGTCAACCAGGAAAACTGACTCATTGAGGTCCTCCTTCCATTTGCCAAACTTAGCAAGTAAAATACAATTTTATATTGCAGACTAACACCTATGTACAGAAATTTGCTTCTTTATTGTATCTGGTTCATTATCTTAAGATGGAGGCAGCCATGGTTATAGTGAAAAAGCTCATCATTTTTCCTACAGGATTTTTTTTATTACTGATGATAGTAAGTGTCCCATATCTTTTGGCATCTTTTAAAATACAATAGTTTTAAATTAAAATATAGTCAAATTTTTAACTTTATGACTTTTGTAATTTGTCATTTTATAGAAAGTCATCCTTACAGTTATATGTTCTTTTCTAATGATAATTTTTCACATAAATCTATAAACTTAACTCCAATCTATCTGGAATTTCAGTGCATAGTCATCAAGCTGGAGCTCTAAGGCAACTTTAGGAACTTCTGTTTGAAATCTTAGGAGTCTGGTCAAATAGATGAGACTACATAGAGGCTAAATATTGAAATATTCCAGCATCTCAACCCAGAATTGGAGCATAATCTAGAATGCCAGGATTTAATAAATTAAAGTGTATGTTAGACCTCTTGTACTTTCTAAGATATATGAGATAGGTTATGTTTTTTCATACGTGAAGGAAACAATCACTTTTCATATACAAACAAAATAAATGCCACTACAGCAGAGGACGTGTTTCCAGAGCCAGACTGCCTGGATCTGTTACCTACCTACTGTCCTTGGAAGTTATTTAAACCCTGTGCCCTAGATTCCTTCTGTAAAATGGGGATAATAACATTACCCTCTCCTCTGAGGGTTGCTGTGGGAATGCAATGAGCTGGCTCATGTACAACACTTTGAATGTCTAATAGAATGAGTCCTCAAAAACATTAGCTTTTATTTTTATTACATGAGGAAGTTTAATAATTCTTCATGATACTCATTATAGGCAGGAGGGAACTTCGGAAAGCATCATGCTACAAGTTTATAAGTCAGGCTCCCATATCAGCTAAGAGTAGTGAGACTCAAACTCAGATTTTTATTGTTGTTTTCCAAAAAAGTTCCAGTCCAGAGTTCTTGTGACTACTTCCTGCTACTTCTCATGTGTCTAAAGGTAAATGTCAATGAGAGAATAATGCCGAAGATATTAGTGGGGATATCGAACATCTTGTTTTCATGGAATCCTAGATACCTTTACACTTTTTACTTCAGTGAGTATCAAAGGTTAAATATTAAAATTGGAAAAGACTGCTAAGTAAGAACGTAATGATTATCATCAGCTTACCTGCTGAAGGTCTCCAGTGGAAATACTAAAGATAAGGGTTGGAATAATCATGAAGCTGGCATTGTAAAAAAGCACTCCATATTTCCCGAGCTCCTGCAAAAACAAAGAAACATGAACTATCAGATTTCCTGGAGCCATTTATACAACTGTGTATTTATACAGAATTAGAATATGCATTCTGACCCACTCTGTATTGGAATATTTTCAGCAAATTTATGACATAAAATGCTTCATTTCAAATATGCTGTAATCTCAGAATAAACATGTTATACACAAAAATGAGAGATAAAATGGATGGCAATGAATGGTCTCCGGTGTTTCATCCGTCTCTAACATTCTAATTTTTGTTTTAAAGCATGCTAATCAAAAATGGGAAATCTGGAACAAAATAAAGATCATTAAAAATGTTAATATAAACAAAACTCCTTAAAAACATCTGCTCTTTCTATTAAAAAACAGCAGGGTTAAAACACTAGGTATCTCATTTTCTAATTTTGCATATATTTACTTTTCATTAAAGTCGCTACAGCCACTTTCCATAAAGGGTGACATATTGTGATTCTCAAAAGGCAATAAACCTGTTTTTGTAAAACTGCCACCATTAAAAAACAAATGGCTGTGCAGGAAAAAAAAAAAAAAAAACAGTGGTTTTAAAAAACAGCTCACAGAAATAAGCCTGTCCATCAGAGCGAACCCCTCACTCAACACAAAGAACTTGGAACAAAGAAACGTATGCCTGGTCATCCTTGGGAGCTTTTCAGAACGGCTGGGGTAGGGGTGTGGGTTGGGGAGTCTCCATACAGAGGCAGCAACTCAGAAGAAAAGCTCATCTGCCCACCATCCCCTCATAACAGTGAAAGGCAGTTACTGTTGGACAGGACCTTATAAATTATCCATTCCAATGATCTATTCCACAGATGAGGAAACTGAGGTTTGGAGGAGTTATGGCTCAAAGTCACAATGACCAGTAAGCAGCAAAACTTTTATATGGAACCCATGTCTCTAGACTCTCAAGCTGAAGTTACTCTCAGAATACCCTGATGATAATGATTTAAAAAAAAAAAAAAACTTTTAATTTTAATTTGCCTTTCAAAATTATCCCTTTATATATTGACTTTGCATCAAAAATAGTGGCACCTTTTTCCTTCCTATCTAATTTTCACCCTAAACTTTGTGAGACAAGGAGTAATAAACTATGTAGACAAGATCATTGAAAAGAAATTAGTGATTTATAATTCATATTATGTAAATTAATACATGCCAAGTTTACAAATTCATTTTATTTTTTCCTGTAATTTCAGGGGCCAGATGATAAAACCTAAAAGCCATAGGAGTGAAGATCTGGTACCTTTGGGTCCATTTTCTGTTTGGTATAAACTCCATTTGCTGCTGTGAAAATATCATTCAGGAATACAAAAATATAGCCTTCCAAGTTAAAAGCAAGGTCAGAACTGGGAGAGAGAACAGAAAAGTAAGATGATTATTCAGACACTCACAACTTGGCCTCAAAGTCTTTTTCCATCTTTCGCTAATCAAATCCATCTGTGAGGCTAGTAACTGCCTTCCTCTGGCATGTTTTCCCCTCTCTGGTAGCGAGTGGTTAACTCCTCTGCTTTGTCTCCACAAAAACAAAACCAAGCTATCAGGTGGCTTCCACTTAATCAGGAGGCTGAAAACCAGAGGGACATTAACCTTCTTTAACTGTACAGCCCTTTCTTTTGCTAACTGATAAATCAGCATGATAATTGGTGAGCCTTGCTTTTCTAATGGGTGTGATTTGTCCAACACACAGTGGCTTTGCTTATTGTAGTAAGCAGGGTAATCCCTAGAGTATAGCCCTGTGGAGACAGCTGGGCAGTGACTCGGGCGAGACAGGTCAATTGAGGAACTGAAACCTCCATCTGGTGCCTAGTCACATCCTCCACCAGCTCCCTCAGTACCCTGTTCAGCAAATAGGCAAAGCAAGAACCTATCCCTTCCCTGTAACTCCTCTAAGGTTTCCTTCTTCCTATTCTTTTAAAACATCTTCTCTTTGATTTCCATTTAAATAAATAATACTAGTATAAAAATGTTTGGGGGGATATGGCATAGGAAGCGATATAGGAAAGAGGAATGAGAATTAAATATTAAAACCAAGCTATATGCAGAGCCTGCTACGTGCTGCCTGACATGGGCACCTGGCTGATCGACACAGAGCCAGACAACCAGACAACAAGGAACCTGCAGGAAGATTCCTGCTGAGATTACCAACAACTACCTTCCCATGCTTTTGATGGTGGAACCCATGGGGGAAGGAGCAGATTTAAACTGAATTCCTTGAACACTTGGGGTCCCTCTCATTCTGAGAGGAGATCATGCTCTGTCTGTGGAGCATTATTCTATCTCTAACAAACTTTCCTTTGGGTCTCTCTCATTCTCTGTATCCAAGAGGAGAAACACGCTCTGACTATGGAGCGTTATTCTCTAATAAATTTTCCTTTAGACTAACTCTGGCGTGCACTTGAATTCTTTCCCGCGCGCAGTCAAGGACCCTCACGGACTCTCTCAGTGCAGGACTTGAGTCCCCACTTGGGGGGATTCATGCTGTCCTGCATCAGGAGAGAGAGAACAACAGCTGAGCCATTATGTGATTTATCTACCTGTACTCGACCTTGCAGATGGCACCAAACTCCTGTCATAATTCATACATATACATTGTCAAGGAAGTTTCCTCTACCCTCTTAGGTTCAGTGACTGGGGGCCTGCAAATTTAACTGACAATAGACAGATTAACAAGGTACACAAATTATAAGAAGAAGGTTACAGAGAAGTGAAACTCAAAGAAGCTATTAGACTCTGGGGCTTATATACCATTTTAACAAAGAAAAGGGTTTGAGTTTTGAGGAAAAAATTAAAGGAAAGAGACTAGGAAATATATGAGGAAAACTAATGAAAGGTAACAACTATTTAAGTCTGTTTATGCAGACTCTTCTTGGTGCTGCCTCGTCACCTCTGGTGATAAGACCTGCTTTCCTATTCCTGGTACAAGAGAGGGGGACACATTCATAAAGGGAAATTTATGGTCTGTCTTTAGGCAGAAAAGGGGAGGACAGAAAATTCCGACATCTGTTGATTCTCAATTGCCTTCAACTCAAAATAACGTTTATGCCAAAGCGGTATATTTTGGAGTGGCATATTCTGATCCCCTTCCATATAAAAATAAGATTATTTCTAACCAAAGAGAAGGAAGTAGAGAAAGGCAAAAACTGCATCAAAATCTGAATGCAAATTAAACCAGATTTTACTTGAGGCTTCCACTGGCATTATTATCTACAGATATAATTGTAAGAATGTAAATTAATTTTAGATCATCATAAATCAGAATTTTCTGGCTTAATCACAAAAATAGAATCTCTCAAAATAAGGGTTTCCAAACCTTTTGCCTACATTTGGCTCAGTGTTTAAAAGCTGGCCGTTCTGTAAAATGATGAAGAGTTAAATGAGCAGAAAGGCCAGGCTTCTAGAGGAACGAAAAGGAGGTGTTTTTCACTTCCTCAGGAGGCTGAGAGAAATTCCCAGAGTTCTCATGTCTCCCACTGGGGTAAGGGTCGGGATGGGGGGAGGGGGGGTGGAAGGTAGGAGTTCCCAGCATCATTTGTTGAGGCCAGTAGTGAAAACACAAAAGTTTAAGAATTTACTTGTTTATAAATGAGCAGATTCATGGTTAACCCTTGTGGCTGTCATTTAGAGCTATTCGCAGACATTCTGTTTCAACTTTTTCTGGGCATGTGACTTGCTCTGGCAAGTAAAATGTAAGAGGGATTAACACTTCATCACTTCTAGGCAAAAGATTGCAGAGTCAGTGCACAATTCCACACATGCCCTCCTCCAGCCTGGATGAGTATGGAGACCCCCTTTGAGGCAAGGGTCCCAAGGACCTGCATCCCACAGTAACTATACTGAGCAGATCACTCCCACAGCATTAATTGTAGTTGGTTTGCATGCACAGTGAACAGAATGTATTTGGTATGTTAAACCACCGAGATGTGGCCACTGTTTGTTACAGCAGCTTAAACTGGCTCATCCAGCTGAGCCCATTCTACAATTACTTGCACTTGTATGACTTAAATTCAGTGAGAGGAGAGAAGGATGGGGTCACAGATGGCCTACAGCTAAGAAATGTACTTGTCATCCACCAGGATGTTATCCATTCTATGGGTGCTGAGGAAGGGGAAAGTCGAGAATTACTATTCCAAGCTGGCTCTTGGGTAAAAGTTAGATGCTTTGGGAAAAACCAGTTACCCTGACAGATCATCAGAGTATCACACACATTAAACAAGAGCTGAATTTCTACTAACTGGTTCCGGAAATGTGCCTCCATACACAGAGCATCTGAAGTGCCATTCCTCACCCAGGACCTAACATATTTTTATAAATCATTTTTGTAAAAGTCTTCAACTGGCTCTAAGTCAGTGGTTTTCAAATTGAACTCTAAGAAACCTAGAGGAGAGAGGCTAGCCAGGGGAGACCCCAGAGCGCTGTGGGAGGAAGGCACTTTTCAACAGAGCATCTCCCGTTTTTAGCTAATTTACTCATATGATTTTGTTTGAGCAAAAGTCTTCATGACTAAAAAAGGCTCGAAGTGCTGCCGCTTAATGTCTATACCGGCACCACACCAGAGGCACGAAACACAGCAAAGAAACCGAAGAGGCCAGCTAGGACTGAAGAAGAGGAAGGTACAGATAAAATCGTAAATAATAAATCTTGGTCTAGTCAGGAGACTAAACACGTTTATAATAATAATAGAATTGTTATTATTGTCTGTCTTCATTTGGCATGCTATAGTTTTAAGTCTATTTCTTTTGGTTATTATCTGTCCACCAACTAGAATGGAAGTTCCATGAAAGCAAGGATTCTTGTCTGTTTTGTCAACTGCTGGATTCCCCAGCACCCAGAACAATGTCTGGCATACAAAAGACACTCAATACGTTTTTGTTGAACTTGGTCACGCACTAGTATAAACTCTAGTTTATTATTACCTCATTTACTTCTCACAAGGACCCTATTAGGCGGATGCGATTCTAATCTCTACTTTACAGTTAAAGTAACTGGGGAACAGGGAGGTTGAATAGCTTGTCCCTGGTTATACAGCTAATAAGTGAGGAAGCTAGAATAAGATCCCAGAAATCTTGGCTCTGTAGTCCACATCTTTATTTAATTTACAATTAGTGATCCAGAATTCGTTTCAAAATGAGTTAAGGAAACTAGTTTAACTAGAATTCCTCCAAATTTTTCATTCTTCCTTTCATTCAAGTAGGTTTTTATTTTCTATTATCGTCTTAACTTTATAGATGAGGAAACTGAGGCACAAAGAGGCTAAGAAACAGCTGAAGGGGCAAGGCTAAGTTTTGAACCCAGGGAATGTTAACTGCACACAAGCTCTAACCACAATGCTATGAAAGATAGGAGTCTGAGTGCCTGCTTTCAAATGCAAACGTGGAGTCCTCATTCCTGGTTTTACATATTAGTAAGTAAGATAGTAGAGTCATGCACTGGTATTGGCTCATATCCCAAACATACAAATATATATTTAATGAGAGTATTCTGCCCTTGGAAATACTGACTTTCAAGACACTACAGGATAAACAAATCAGCATACAAGGGCTCTATACCTCTGTTATTCTTCTTGATCAAATGTCTAAGAATTTTTCAAGTAAAATTTTTACATTGAAGACGTTCAGTAATAGAAGTGAACAGTTCACTCCTTTTTATGAAGAAAAGCTGTATTATTATCTCATAATGCTCTCTTTATATATTCTGAGAAATGTTATGGTCAACTTCGAATCCAGTTGGACTTTCACAGAAACATATGGGGATTCCACTAACATCAACAGATTTGTCTCTTGGCTGCTCATTTCAACTGCAGCCAGATGGAAAATGAAAAATGAGTATGGGGCTGGGCCTATTATCAAAGACACAAAGAAGTTATTGAGCAGAAACTGTCCAAAGTCTTACCCAGCTGCTATGAAAGCCCCGAGAATGATGGCAAAGACACTGACAACGATGTTCAAGGAATACTGTTTCCTGTAATAAATAAATAGATGGGTGGGTAGATAGATGGATAGAGAAAAAGACAAGGCAAGGAGGAGGAGAGAAAAGTACGTGAATTATGTTTTTTAAATGAACTGAAAATAGACATTATTAACAGTTTCATAGCTAAAATCTAATGGATAATGCTTTACCTAGAGAAAGCGCTAAAAGTATCTGTTAAATGGATTAGTAAATCTGACCAAATTTACTGCATTTCTTAAGCAGTTGTCTTAATCTAATTATAAACATATTTCTCTGTTTTCACTAGAGAGACACCGAGACAAAATGCAGAACAGCTCCTGCTAGTAGAGTAGTTGGTATGAACTTAGACCACACATTCAAAGATTAAGATAAAATTCAATAGTAGGACTTAAAAAATTGGACCATCATCCAAATTTCATTGCAAAATAATCTTCACAGCAAAATCAGGAATCACCTTTTTGGATATCAGCCTGAGAATTCTTATGAGAAATGTTTAAATCATTATAAAAATTACTTTATTCTGATTTACACTGTAATCGCTGCATCAGAATGGATTTCCCTGATTTCTGCAGTCCTGTCCTATATGTATACGCTGGCAATTTATCTTCTGTATTCCAAAATCAGTGTATATTCCATCTGGCTCAGGAAACAGATTTACAGATTTATAAATTTCTACCACAAACATGTATTATTTGACTAATGCAAATTAACTATTTAAAAAGCCACTCATTAAGTTCATGAAAAAAGGACACTGCTTTTACGTTAATAAACTATTTGTCCTTAAGTTATTGCTACTAGCAAGTCAAATCAACTATTTGGGAAAAAAATAGATGTTGAGAATTTGCTATGTAAAAATAATGCAGGGAGGGGAAAGAGGGCACCAGAGGAACAGAGGAAAAACAAAAATCACCCGAGTATGATGGTTTCCAGGAGTAAAGTAAGTGGAATGGTAAATTTCCTGAGCACGGTGAACATTGGCAAGCTGTCAGGAAAAGATTGAAGCAGAATAACATCAGACACCAAAAAAATTTTAACATGTTTTACGGTTTTAATTAAGGCACTAATTTTCCAAATTAAATATAAGAAATTAACCTTAATTCTCATGTATACTACTAACAAATAACATTAAACAGTAAAAAAAAAATGGACATTAAAAATTTCATTCCACTTTCACTTATTAGCTATCTAAAATATCATACTATCCAACCACTACAAAGATTTTGCTAAAACTAATACACGATGTGAACCAAAACACTCTTTGGCAAATCAAATTGGGACTATTTATCAAGAATCATTAAATGGTCCTAACCTTGAACCTAATTATTTCTTGTTGGGAAACTTATCCTAAAAAAAACTTAGCCAAAAAAAAGAAAAAACCATATGCGCAAATGGGTTCATCGCAGTAGTGTCTTTGGGAGAAACATCAGAAACAACCAAATGTCAGGCAAGGCAATGATTATAAATAAGCTATGATTAATCCTGTTGGGGAAACATTATGTATGTATGTATGTATGTAATATATTATAAAACTTTACCACTATTGGAAAGTAAATTAACTAAACAAGGAAGATACAAAACAATGTAGAGTCTGCAACTATAACAAGGTACATTCTGCATATGCAAAAAAGACAAAATAAATATTTAAAGTAGTGTGTTAGTGGAAAGAATTACCAATGACTTTTCCTCCAAAACTTTATGTAATGAGGTTACCTTCAGTGCCTTTAAAAAAATATTTAAGAACCTTTTACCCACTCTTAAAACCAGAGATTCTAGGACACAGCTCAGTGCATGGCCAACAGACTGCCAGAGCTAGAAGCCCACCTCCATCTGCTTCCAGATGTGACCCTGAGAAGACAGTGACCTTGGGAAGGAAAGTCAGAACCACAACCAAGAGGGAGAGTAGCCAACTCCTCCCGACCAGACTTGCAGAAGGGTTTCACACTAATAGTGACATTGTAACCAGAGGCCAAGTGCAAAAAGAATGTTCAGGAACTTTATAGCCACACTTAAAGATATCTTATGAGACTGATTTGAACTGCCTTTTTCAAAGCAAGAAAAAAAAAATGTTATTATTTTCAATAGACTTCAAAAAGTATTTTCAGATAATGCCTTTTAAAAGCAGATAATGTATACTTAATGATCAAAAGCTACATGTTTTCCCCATAAGATCAGGAATAAGATCAGGAGGCTCTCTCTCACTACTATGTCTATTCACTATCATACTTGAGGTTCTAGACAGAACAATTAGGTTAAAAAAAAGTTAGTTATCTTTATTTGCAGGTGATAGATATAGAAAATCCTAAAGAACCCATTAAAAATTATCACAACTGAGTTAAGCAAGTGTGCAGAAAACAAAATGAATATACAAAATCAGTTGTATTTATATACACTAGCAATGAGCAATCCCAGAAGGAAATTAAAACTATTCCATTTCTGATAGCATAAAAAAGAACAAAATTCTTAGGAATAAATTTAACAAAAGAAGTATAAGACTTATACACTAAAAACTACAAAATATTATTAAAAGGTTAAAGATGATTAAATGGAAAGACACTCCATGTTTCTGGATCAGAAGGCTTAATGTTAAAATGGAAATACTTCCCAAATGGATCTATAGATTCAACACAATCCCTATCAAAATCTCAGCTGGCTTTCCTTCCCCCAGAAATTGGCAAGCTGATTCTAAAATTAATATGGAAATGTAAGAAAACCAGAAAGCCAAAACAAAATTTAAAAAGAAGAACAAAGTTGGTATACCCAATTTCAAAACTCACTACAAAGCTATGATAACCAGTACTGGTTTAAGGCTAGCCATATAATCAATGGAATAAGATTAATAATCAAGAAATAAATCCTTACGATTATAGTCAATTATTCTCAACAAGGTGCCAAGACAATAATACAACAGGGAAAGAACGGTCTTTTCAACAAATGATGCTGAGACAACTAAAGATCTACATGCAAAAGAATGAATCTGGATCCCTACTTCACACCACATACAAAAAATTATCTCAAAATCTATCAAAGACCTAAATGTAGGAGCTAAAACTAGAAAACTCTTAGAAGAAAGCACAGGAATAAGTCTTCATGACCCTGGGTTTTGCAAAACATTCTTGGTACAATACCAGAAGCACAAGCAACAAAAGAAAAAACAGATATATTAGACTTCATCAAAATGTAAAACTTTTATAAAGGTAAACAAAATGTGATATATACATACAATAGAATGTTATTCAGCCTTAAAAAGGAATAAAATTCTAACCCATGCCACAACATGAATGAAGCTTGGAAACCTACAAATCGAAATAAACTAGATATAAAAGGACAAATATTGTATGATATTCCACTTGTATGAAATATCTAGAATAAAGATAGAGAGTAATAGAGTTTCCCAAGGGCTAGGGTAAGGGGAATGGGGAGTTACTGTTTAATAGGAACAAAGTTTCTGTTTGGGATAATGAAAAAGTTCTAGAACAAACAGTGGTAATGGTTGCTCAACATCATGAATATACTTAGTGTCACTGACTTGAATACTGGTTAAAATGGTTAAAATGGTAAATTTTATGTTATGTGTGTGTATATATATATATATATCAATTTCAAAATATGTCTATGATTGAAATGGTACATTTTGTTATGTATATTTTACACTAATTGTTAATTAAATTTTTTAAAACTTGAAACTTTTGTGCTCTTAAGTTTACCATTAAGAGAGTAAAAAGACAATCTACAGAATGGAAGACAATTTTGCAATCATATCTATAATAAGGGACCTGTATCTAGACTATATAAAGACTTACAACTCAATAATAAAAAGATAAATAACCTTATTTTAAAAATAGGCAAAAATCTGAATATACATTCCCCCAAAGAAGTTATATAAATGGCCAAAAAGCACATGAAAAGACATTAGCCATGATTAGTCATCAAGGAAGTAAAAATCAAAACCACGATATGATACCACTTCACAATCACTAGAATTGCTATAACCAAAAAGATAGACAATAACAAATTTGGCTAGAATTCAGAGAAATTGAAAACCTCATACATTGCCTTTCAAAATGTAAAATGGTGAAGCCACCTAGGAAACAGTTTGGCAGCTCCTCAAAATGTCAAACACGTAATTGCCATACGACCCAGTAATCCTACTAGGTATAGACCCAATCGATGGTAATCCCATTCTTCCACATCATCAGGCCAGCAATCATGAAGTCAACTTTGACTCATTTCTTTCTCTCAGACCCCACATGGTATTCGTCAGGATACTGTGTTAGCTAGCCGTTCCTTCAAAATACATCCACTACCCAGATTATGGCCTCAAAATAACACTTAAAATAACCAGGGAATCCTTGGAGAAACAACGGGAAAAGTCTAGATAAGCCTGGGCCATCATGTACCAGAAAGCAAGGAAGTAATCAAAAACCACTGGGGCCCTAGAATGTAAGAGGCTCCCAATGGGGCTCCCAATGGCCTGACACGGTATAATTTGAGCATCAAAAGAATTATTTCTTAATGAACTGAAACATACGGTAAATGAAACAAATAGATCAATGGAATAGAATAGAGAGTCCTGAAATAAACCCACACAAATATATCAACTGATCTTTGACAAACAAGCAAACACAATTCAATGGAGAAAAGATAGTTTTCACAACAAATGGTGCTCAAACAACTAGACATCCACAAGCAAAAACTGAATCTAGACACAGGCCTTACATCTTTCACAAAGGTTACCTTCAAAGTGATGATACAGCTAAATGTAAAATGTAAACTATAAAACTTATGGAAGATAACTTAGGAGAAAATCTAGATGACCTTGGGTTTGGTAATGAGTTTTTAGATATAATACCAGAAGCACAACCCATAAAAGAAAAAATGAAAGCAGAACTTCATTAAAATTTAAAATAGCTACTGTGAAAGACAGTATTAAGAGGATGAAAAAACAAACCATAGACAGAGAGAAAATATTTGCAAAACAAATATCTGATAAAGTACTTGTATCAAGTAAATGAAAATTCAGGAGTTCATAATGATAGCAAAAAAAACAAATAAAAACAACACTCATTGGTCACCAATAAAAGTGACAGAACATTATTATTACTCTGAACATTTATAAATAAAGCTTTTATCCTGCCTTTTCTGTATATAATGGTGAAAACTTGTATTTTTTGAAGTTTAGACAATAAATGCAGAAGGGGTTGTTTTGTTTGGAAAATCACTCTTTTTTGCAATTTGCAATGAAATAATGGATCTAGAAAATGATCACCAATGGCAGCTAAAACTATTAGGTAAAAAACTGATGGGGAATTTTGTAGTAAAGGGACCACAGTGACCCCTTAAAACCATTAAAAGTAGAAATGGACGATTTTATATCATGGAAAGTGGGATAAAACATGTGCCCCATGAGGTGATACAGTAGAAAGAACCCAACATCACCAATAAACTAATCTTTTCTGAAAAACTGAACCTAAATCTGATCAAGCCTCTAGAAATAACTACCAGTTTATGGAAAATACGAGCGACAGATTAACACATTACCTAACACCATGTATAAGAAATCTTTCTTCTTATGTCTCATTTACTGGTTCACCCTCTTCTCTCAGAAAGCCCGCATGGCACCCAAGTAAAGAAAATTATAATCACAACAAAAAGAATAAAATATCCAGGAACAAACTTAACAAAGTTGGTGAAGGACCTACACACTGAAAACTACAAGACGTTGCTGAAAGAAAATGAAGAAGGCATAAGGAAATGGAAAGATATTCCGTGTTCATGGATTGGAAGAATAAACATTGTTAAAATGGCCATATTACCTAAAGCAATATACAGATTCAAAGGAATCCCCATTAAAACCCCAATTGTTAAAATGGCCATATTACCTAAAGCAATATACAGATTCAAAGGAATCCCCATTAAAACCCCAATGACATACAATGACATAAAACAAAAACTCTTCAAATCTGTATAGACCCATAAAAGATCCTGAATAGCCCATGCAATCCTGAGAAAAAACAAAGCTGAAGACATCACATTCCTTGACTTCAACTATACTATAAAGTTACAGTATTTAAAACGGTAATGGTCTGGGCAGAAAAACAGATATACAGACCAATAGAACAGAATTGAGAGCCCAGAAATAAGCTCACACATTTATGGGAAACTAATTTTCTACAAAGCAGCCGAAAACATACAATGGAGAAAGGAAAGACTCTTCAATAAATGGTGTTGGGAAAATTGTAACGTCACATGCAAAAGAATGAAACTAGACTGCTCCTTGACGTCATACACAAAAATTAACTCAAAATGGATTAAAGTCTTGAATATAAGACCTGAAGCAATAAAATACATGGAAGAAAACACAGGCACTAAATTTATGGACCTTGGGTCTCAGAGGGGCTTTTGTGAACTTGACCCCAAAGTCAAGGAAAATAAAAGCAAAAATGAATGGAAGAGACTACATCAAACTAAAAAGCTTCTGTACAGCAAAAGAAACCATCAACAAAACAAAAAGACAATCACCCAAATGGGGAATTTGCAAATGATACCTCTGATAAGGGGCTAATATCCAAACCTGAATAGATACTTTTACAAAGAAGACACATAGATAGCCAAAAGATATATGAAAAGATGCTCAACATCACTAGTTATAAGGGAAATGCAAATGGAAACCACAAGAGATACCACTTCACACCTGTTAGAATGACTATCATCAACAGGACAAGGAATAAATGTTGGAGAGGGAAACCTTTTAACACTGCTTGTGGGAATGTAAACTGGTACAGTAAGGAGATTCTTCGAAAGATTAAGAATAAAGCTACCATATGACCCAGCAATCCCTCTTTTAGGTATCTACCCAAAAAACTTGAAAACACTTATTTGTAGAGATATATGTACCCTTATGTTCACTGAAGCATTATTTACAATATCCAAGACATGGAAACAACCTAAGTATCCTTTCATGGATGATTTGACAACAAAGATGTGGTACATATATGCAATGCAATAATACTAAGCCATTAAAAAGATGAAATACTGCTATTTGTGACAACATGGATGGATCTTGAGAATATTATGCTAAGTGAAATAAGTCAAGAACAAGAACTGTATGATTTCACTCAAATGCAGAATATAAAACAAAAAGCAACAAATGAACAAATAAAACAAACAAAAAACCTCATAGATAGAGACCATGGTATGGCAGTTACCAGAGGGGAAGGAGGATGACAAGAGAATGAAGAGAGTAAAGGGAGTCAAGTATATGGTGACAGAAGGACACTAGACTCTAGATGGTGAGCACGCCATAGAGTATACAGATGTCATATTTTAAAGTTGTACACCTGAAATTTATATAATGTTACAAACCAATGTTACTCTTATAAATTTAGTTTTTTAAAATAAGTTGTTTCTAATTACATCACTAAAAAAAAAAAGCAAAGGAGCAGCCCTCATCTGGGAGGCAGAGACCCCCAATGCTAGAGGAGGGAGCTCTCATCTTTAACTAAAGGCACACCCCAGAGCTGCAGATGAACTCCAAGAAAGGCCGAGGTCACACAGCAACATGGCAACAGCATCTACCACAGGAAGCTTTAAAACAAATTTGAAGTCTAAGAAAAAATGATTGTCCTAATCCCAAAAGGAAACAACAAATCAACTAAAACATATAACTAAAAACAGTATTTCACATTTTGGTTTTCACAGCCACAACTTGTCCTTCCCAAATGAGCAAAAGGCAACAGGCCTAATTTCACATTTCTCCATTTTATATGTCCTTCTCTTTCCGATCTACCTCCTACCCATCTCGTTTCCACTCTCACTATACAAACAGGTTTTCTTCCATTTCTACCACCCTTTGTGCAAACTTAATTTTCTCATTAATGACGTCTTTGTCATAGGTTGGTAACACTAATGTTTGTTTATTAGGCTACATATTTCATACCACATTTTCTGATTTATAGGATGGCTTTGTCTTTCTATATTTCCATTTTTCATTTTTTACAGTGACTTTTAACAAAAGTAGTTAATTAAAGACCCTAAAATGAATGCAAATGCAAATTTCAGAAGTATATAGTACACACTTGAAAATAATGTCTGTCATTTATTTTTCACAGTATCAAACCTGACCTACACAAATCTGACAGAATGTTCCTGCTTTTTAAAACCTGTGATGAAACCAAAAGTAACACAGAACCCACATTCATGTAAGTGAATCTTCCTGAATAAATCATCCCATTATCTTGATTTTTAGAGATCTCATATTCTACATTCAGATTTGAACATAAACAATAAAAAAAAATCATTTTAACATTTCTCAAAGCATTAGAAAAGTTATCTCAAACTCTGTTATTTTCTAAAATTATTAAATACTATTGCATTCTCTATGTAGTCCAAGCAATATCTTAAAAAATCAAACTTGGTCTGTGTACCATGAGAAGCAAATAAGTGAAGAACCTCCCGTCAACCATTATCTTGCACTCTACCTTAATTTACTTGTGCTTGATAATCCACTTATGTGGTTTCCAATGTAGAAGAGAGGCAGGGGAAACAGCTTCAATAAAAAAAGAACATTCGGTTAGAACTCCAATTACATATTTTCCTTTATATATAAAAATGGTGACATTCACTCCTCAGCAGTAAGCAAATCACTGAGTTCCTTTCCATGCAATGACTGTGAACTGTCCAGAATTCCAAACACCTTTACAAGTTTCTCCATGTGATCAAGTTAGGTGGGCATTGATATCCATAACCCTGGGGGGAGCTGTATAGAAACAGAAATCCTGATCTTGCTCATATTTGTAGACTATACAAGGACAAGGACCTTCTTGAGTAGAGACTCCTGGCTGGGTTGGTGAGTTGAGGATGGATGTTTACAGTTTACATATGAAGTTCTGAAGGCCATAAAAAGGTATGCAAACTTCTGTTATCTGTGCACATACACACTCTTTTGGACAAAGGCAAAGGTTCATATCTCTCATTGGAATGTCACAAGGTTGGTGACCCCTTCAAAAAGTTGTGTATACCAGCAACTCTACTTTGAAGTCACTTAGTTTTACAAGCCTAGAATGATTAAATATCTACCAAAGGCAAACAATGTACCCTGTACTTGAATTACTGAACTCCGAGCTCCTGAATTATTTTCTGATTGTCAAGAGAAATATTGTTCAGAACATACTGAAGAAACAAACAAAATGTAAGACCTGGTCTTCCTTAAGTGAAAAAAGTATATATCCTTTCGTAAGGTCACATGACAACTTTTAAGAACTTTCTGACACATTAGTTCGCAGCGATCAAGATGAGTGATGCCAACATTTCTTTTTCCACTAAAAAGACATTAAGCATGCAACTCAGATATCTAATATATCCTTTGAAGCGTTCTGAAATACTGTTATGTGCCAAAAAAAAAAAGTTACAGAATTCTATTATCGGTAGATTTGCTCAAGAATGTAGATTTAAGAAAGAGAGGCTAAGAGATCCAGGACCCTCCCCTATATTCCTCAACATTCTGGTTAACAGCCTGCAACTGACTCAACAATAACACAGCTGGTGATAATACAACTTTAGAGGTTCTCAGGCATTGAAAAGAATCAGTTGCCTCCATTTCCATAAAAAATTTTAAAATGAAAACAATACTGACTTATAGTTTCTGGTAACAGTGGGCTAGATTATTTGTGCTAATCCCTCTGCTGAAAACAATTAAAAATGCTAGATAAAATAACTTGAAACCTTCATAAAAGCATGAAAGGATGGGGAAAATAGAAATTCCCAGGCTAAAACTTAAAGGAAAACATAAACCCAGAGAGAAACAATAGAAACCAGAGGACAGCAGAATTGCAACTGCAAAATTCTGTCAACAAATATACCTTTCAAAAACAAAAGAAAAATTTAAACTTTTTCAAACACCACAAAAACTAAGGGAATTCATCACCAGCAGACCATTAGTAAACTCTAAAGCAGCTGTCCCCAACCTTTTTGGCACCAAGGACAGGTTCTCCTATAATAATCTAATGCCTGATGATCTGAGGTGTTGCTGAGGCGGTGATGCTAGCTCTGGGGAGCGGCTGCAAATACAGATGATGCTTCCTCCTTGCCCAGCGCTCACCGCTCAGGGATTAGGGACCCCTGCTCTAAAGGAGGCACTTCAGTCAGAAGAAATAGAAGATGAAAGAGGGAAAGAAAAGCAAAGGAAACAGCAAATATATGGGTAAATATGAAGAAACACTGATAGCTTTTTAAAAAGGAAAATAAAAATGTATTGTGAGATTTTAAATAAAGGTAGAGCATGTATTAAAGTACCTGCTGACAAGAGCATATAAGCTGGGAAGAGAGATAAATAGGTGAAAGTCTTTGCATTGTTGATGGGGAGAGTACGTTTATTAATCAACTTTAGAATTTAATAAGCCAGGTATGCATAGTATAATTTCCAGGGTCACACTAAAAAAACTGAAAGAGAGGAGGTCCACTTCATATAATTATATACTTTACTTCACCAGGAAGACTTAACTAGTTACATTTTTAGGCACTCAATGACAAGCCTCAAAATAAATAAAACAAAACAAAAAACCTGACAGAAATACCAAGAGAAATAGGCAAATCCACAATCAGAGATAATGGCTGTAATATCTCCCATCCTACATGCTCTTAAAATATGACTTTAACACTTCCTTCCATCCAGAGGTAGGCTCTATGACCCTTCCTCGTAAAATTGGATAGGACTATTTCAAATAATAATGAAATGAAATGACGCTGTGTGACCTCTGAGGTTAGGTCATAAAAAGCAATGCAGTCTGGGACACTTGCTGAAATATTCTGACCCTTGAAGACTTTAGCCACCATTAGGACTCACCTGAGCCTGTCATTTTGTAAGGAAGCCCAAAATAGCCTACATGGGTGACCACATGGCCAGGATTGAGATTACATATAAAGATACATAACCAGCCCCCAGATGCCCTGATCAACCCCCATTCCCATCATTATTTCAGCTCTGCCTTCATTTATCTGCAACTATATGGAAGCCCTAAGCCAGAACTACCCAGTTGAGATCTCCTGAATTCCTTAACCACAGTAACTGTGAGAAATAATACAATAATTATTGTTTTGTCATTAAGTTATGCAGCAAATGATAAATGGATCACAGATGAAAGGTATCCACAAAAAAACTACAGCAAACAACATACTTAATGGTGAACTGTTAAAAGCTTTCTCTTTGAGATCAGACGATAATGCCCAATATTACTGTTTCTATCAATACTGAACTGGAGGTCCTATGCTATAGAGAATAAAGCAAGTAAAAAAAATTAGAATGTTGCAAAGAATGAAACAAAACTGTCACTTTTTGCAGATGACCTGATTGTGAATATAGACAAATCCAAAAGAAACTACAAATAAATTATGGTTAATAGTCCATAATTTTGTGGATACAAAACAATACACAAAAGCTATATAAAAATATGCCCCTCTTATTTTCCGAATAATATATTTTCAAAAGATACATTCAATAGCAAAAATAGAATAAAATAAAATGAAGACGTACCTTGCAATAAATCTAACAAAAAATGTTAGAACTCTACTGACAAAATTATAAAATTTACTGAAAAAAATTAAAGGTGTATGTATACTATGTTCATGGATTGAAAGATTTAATACTTTAAAAATGTCAATTTAGCCCAAATTGACTTATAGCTTTTACAAAATCCCAATCAAAATCCCAAAAGGTAATTATTCTGAAGCTTGACAAGCTGCTCCCAATATTTATATAGAAATGCGAAGGACCAAGAACGAAGAGGAAAGACCTGCTCTACCAAATAGCAAGATTTTTCAGAAAGCTATAGTAATTGAGATTGTGTGGTAATGGTGCAGAAAACACAGACAAATGAAAAAGCATAGAGAGCCTAGAAACAGCCTATGCATATGTGACAGTACCATAATATAAGTGGCAGACTTTTCAATTGAGTCTGTGACAACTGAGTGCTCATTTGGGAAAAAAAATGAAACTGGACCACGACCTCACATCATCCACAAAAATCATCTCTGAGCAAATTAAAAACCTAATTCTGGAAAACCACATACTTTATAATCTCAAAGTAGAGAAGATTTCCTAAATAACAAAAATAGTGATTAATCATAAAGGAAAAGGCTGATAAAATGTATTTGTAATACTGTTTATAACTAATAAGAGGAATATCATTAATATATTTTTTATAATTCCTATACAAATCAATAAGAAAAAGATTTCCACCCAATAGAAAAAGTCTTGAACTAGCACTTCACAAAAGAGGATGCCCCGATGGGCATTAAAAAATGAAAAGGGACTCAACCTCATTAATAACTAGGGAAATCCAAATAAAAGTCAAACTGCTATCACATTAGCACATTTAAAAATGACTGACATACCAAGAATTGACAAGTAGGAGGAACAACACAAGTGTACTTTTGTAGGGAGTGTAAACTGGTACAACCACTTTGAAGAACTTGATAATTACCTATCAAGTTAAAGGTACACATACACTAGGAGCCAGCAGTTCCACTTCTTGATATATTTCCCAGAGAAACTCATGCACATGTGCTGGTTTGGACTGAATTGTGTCCCCTCAAAATTCATATGTTGAAGCCCTAACCTCCAGGTGACTATACTGGAGATTCGGCATTTAAAGAAGTAATTAAGGTTAAATGAGGTCATAAGGGTGGGGCACTACTCCAACAGAACCAGTGTTCTTATAAGAGGAAGAGATATCAGGAGTGCATGCACAGAGTAAAGGCCATGTGAGACAACCCATTGAGTGAACTCTCACCAGAAACCAACTCTGCCTACACCTTGACCTTGGACTTCCTGCCTCCGGAACTGTGAGAAAATAAATTTCTGTTGTTTGAGCCACCCAAACTGACAATAATACAGGTGCACAGAGATCTGACTATAAGTATGTTCAGAACAGTACTTTTTATTTTTCTAGCACCCAAACTAGAAACAATCCAAATTACCATAAGCACTAAAACAGATAAGTAAATTTTAGTACTCTATTCATACAATGAAAATAAAAGAAGACAGCTACACAAAACAACATGGATGAATCTTACCATAATATTAAGTAAAAGAATCAAGATACAAAACAAAACACAGTTTAATTCCTTTTACATAATGTTCAAAAATAGGTAAATCTAAACTACATAATTCAGGAATTCATACAAATTTAGAAAAATTATGTTAAAAAAGAAAGAAAATTATTATTACAAAAGTGAGAAGAATTTTTGCATAAGGAGGATTTTGTGAACCCATCTCATGACCTAGGAAATGATTATAAGTAATTATTCACTCAATTACATATTCATGTATGATACCTTTCTCGCTACATGAGTCATATTTCATAATTTTTAATGTTTAAAGTATTTAAAAATTATAGTATATCATAAACGAAGTATAAGTAAGCCCAACAATATACTGATTTTTCCTAAGAAGACTGGCTCGATATTTTTCGTATACTTTGTCTTTCTCTTCATATATTTTGTCTTTCTTTTTTGTGGATGTCCCTGATTACCAATGCCATAAATCAGCCTGATGAATAACCCAGTACTAGAAGCCAGCATTTTTCCAGACCTTGGAGACAGAGCAGTGAACAAACCATGTGAGGTCCTCACTCTCAAGGAACCAACAGTCTGATTTAACCTCCCGAAATCCAAAAATGTCATGATAATCCATTTAATACCACCGATTCCACAGGACTGCTCTAAGAATTCAATGCCTAGCCTAATGCCTGACATCCAGCAACTGTTAAATAAGTTAGTTCCATTGCACATTCCCAAGAAGGAATGGCAGGTCTCATGTTTCTGGTTCCATCATGGAAAAAACTGCATATTTCTATGTATATCAAATTGTATTATTCATTCCCCTCATAGCTTTTATCAATTCAAGCTAAAAATAAAAACTTAAAACAGGGATCAGCAAACTCGGGACCTAAGAGCCAAATCCGGCCCATCTCTTATTTATGTAAATAAAGTCTTATTAGAACACAACTACACTGATTCATTTACATATCATCTTTGGCTGTTTTCATGGGATAGTTGCAAAAGAAATGGTCTGGCCCACAAAGCCTA
Source organism: Pteropus vampyrus (assembly GCF_000151845.1). Classification (NCBI taxonomy): domain Eukaryota; kingdom Metazoa; phylum Chordata; class Mammalia; order Chiroptera; family Pteropodidae; genus Pteropus; species Pteropus vampyrus. Next base: position 415,787 of record NW_011889301.1, on the reverse strand, counting down.
AATAGTTACTATCTGATCCTTTATCAAAAATGTTTGACAATCCCTGATACAGGATTTTGCCATTTCAGAAGACACACAATATCTATTTAAAGTCAAATGCTACACACACAGTTTTGTTATTATTATGCTACATTAATAGACAACTGAATGATATAAAATCTTAATTAAGAAGTTTCTACCTAGTGCACACAAGGAGAACAGTGTGCATAGAAATGAACTAGTACTCTAAGATCAATGTGAAATTCTATAGTATTTTCATATCTTCCATAATAGCTATATGTACTTTTCATCACATACCTTTACAATAATTTTCTTGTCAAAATCAGGGAAGTGAATTATTTTATTTAGCTTGGACACATACAATATCATTATGGTAGCTGCCATCTAAAGGAAAGAGAGGAAAAGAAACTTCAGCAAAATATCTAAACTGTTTGAGGTACAAACATATCATTAGAAAGAAAGAGATTCATCAAAAAGAAATATATCCAAAATCCATTTCCTAGGTTCCAAAAAAATAACCATTTCTTGAAAAAACATTAAAATTGTTTTTCTTGTTGTACTATGGATTCCATCAGAACTACGGGCAAAAAGTACATCAAATAAACTCTTGTATATATACACAATCTCAAGAGGCTCAAGGAACAGTGACAGAGGGGAAAAGGAACAATGTCCCCAAAACTGAGCAGGGTGACCACTGTCAGTGAAGCCACTCATTGATCCTGGACCACACTTCCCATGTACTAAGCATATGGTCACCCTCCCTCATAAAGTGAGGGTGGGGGTATTGGTAGGGGGTACAAACTCCACACATAAACGTATTTTTTATAAAGTCTAATATTTCACAGATGGCAAATTAAAACAGAAAAACAAATTTCAAAGGGGGTTAATTTTTATCTTCAATCTAGCCAGTATTGCAAAAATGTCTTATTTGAATCCTATTAATCTAGAGCATACCAGGTATATTTTCAATACTCTAGATTATTATAAAACTAAAATTTTAACATCATTTTCATTTGCAAATTTTAGAACTTACTCAATTTTCTCCATATTATGATACAAAAATTTAAGGACTCCTTCAACATGATTATAATCCTAAACCTCGATCCCAAAGAGTTTACAAACTTAATATTTAGAATAGACTTATATAACTGGAACCCATCCTGAATTATAATTGTGGTTTACGATTTACTTTATAATTCTTAGAAAAATATATTACTTATTTAAAATATTCTATAATTTGAACTTATAAAATTAGGTCTGTTGACCTCTTCCTCCAAAAAATTACAAACCAAAATGGCTTTACCTTAATTGAGTACAAACTAGTGAATTTATTTGCATTAGGGATTACAAAGGACACATTATCACATATTCACTGATCTTTAATTTAAAGTGCTTTTTTCTACATATTTTCACATTGAAACTTATATACATTTTTGATCTAAGGAAATATATTGTTTCCTTGTTATTTATTCTTGCTAACATGTTACAATGAGTACCTTATTAGCAAAACATTTAACCACAATGTTTAATCATATAAATGAGTTTTTTGCATATTCATAATTAGACATTTAGTTAACAGATACAATTTCCATAATTTTAATTTTTTCTCCCTATAAATTAAAGCAAACCAGAACCAAAAAAAAAATCTCATGTGCCCATTACCAGTTGTCTACTGAAAATCACCAGCATATGACCAAAGGAAGAAACAAGCCACAGATTAATATTAATGGGAAATTTCAGAAACAGGCAAGTGGGTTAGTCTAAAAGTTTATCTTAGCTCAACCTCACACCTGAGAACAAAAATCACAAACCATTGGAAGCAAATATAAAGTTTTGTTTGGCCCTGAGAGAGTTTTATAAAAACTGGAATCCATTGCCAGCACTTACACATTGGGAGTAAAAATTCAAATTCTTTACTTCTTTTGAAAAAACTTCAGAGTTCTGATGATGAGGGCATAGTGGGCTCCACCTCATCTTCTCAACACTTTTTCCTCTCAGGCACAGTGGCTTAAAGTGAGTAGCAGGTACACACCTCCATGGGGTAACTATGCTCCCAGATCCACCACAGCCCCAACCGACTCCTTTGTTACCCACCAGGCTTTGCTTCTGGCCCCTTGCTTTAAAGTAATGAAATTCCATTAAGGAAATTAAAATGAGTAGTTGTTTCTCCTACAAATATAACTGTTCCTAAATTGTAGAATGAAATAAAGCATTTCAATATTTTTCATATTGTTTCACCAAGAGTATCATGACCCTCTGATCCCCTGCCAGATGAATAAATGTATATACCACAGTCTTAAACAAAAGCACTTAAATTTCATCATGTATAGTGACAACTAATTAAGATTAAATTTTTTTACTTACCTGTCCAATTCCAAGAACAACTGGTGATGGGAAACTACAAAAAAAACATAGAATAACAAATAATTTTAACTACTTTTAAAACTTGAAGACAGTCTATAAGTCTTAGACTTCTTTTTCAGTCTTATATGATGAAAATTTAGCATCAAATTTGTTCACTTTTCATTTGTTCATTTCTTTTTCATTATTTAAACTGATGGCTGCTAAACCTGGCAAACATCTATTGCCCCCTGAGGTGGACTGTCATTATATTAACAAACAACATTGTATACATAGAAAGCCAAAATAATCTGGAGATAAATTATTAGAATTAATATATAGCTTTAGTAAGATTACTGGATACAAGCTGAACATATGAAAACTAATTATATACCAGAAAGACACAAAGAAAATGAAAATTTTAAAGACATCATTTACAACAGCACCATAAAATACCAAATCACACTAACTGGATTTTAAAAAATTATTTTTATTTTTTTAGTATGAAATGATATTGGGGTGGTATATTTTTAAACAAAAGAATCCTTCTTATCATTTAGAAATACATATTGAAATGCCTACGATGAAATATTTTTAATTTTCTTCAAATTAATCTGGAAGAAAATGGTCAGGCTGAATGAAGAAGGGATATAAATGTAACAAAACTGTTGAAATTGGTTGATGGCTACACGGTGATTCATTATAGTGTTTGATTTTTTAAATAATATACCCACGTACAAATCTAATAAAAAGATTTCCAAGAAACACCTCTACAGAGAAAACTATAAATCAATATTTAAAAAATTCAAGAAGCACTAAATAAAGTTCATAGATTGGAAACTCAATATTGCAATGAAGCCCATTACCCTCAAACTTATTTATGAAATCAATACACTCTCTGTAAAAACACCAGCAGGTATTTTTGTGGAAACTGACAAGATGATCCTAAAACTGAAAGAAAAGGCAAAGAGCAAAATTACCCAAGATAATCTTAAAGAACAAAGATAAATGACTCTGTTGGATGTCAGGATTCATTATGAAGTTAAATAAGACAGTGTGTCATTTAGACAATGATAGTCCAATAAAATAATGGAAGAGAACAGAGATGGGGACAGATACACACATATATGGATACTTGATTCATGACAAAGATGACAGTGCAGAGCAATGAGGAAGAGATGGTCTTTCAACAAATGGCACTAGGTAATTAGGATA
>NW_011889301.1:410385-412182 GCF_000151845.1 Pteropus vampyrus | reverse complement strand
ATTCATTATAGTGTTTGATTTTTTAAATAATATACCCACGTACAAATCTAATAAAAAGATTTCCAAGAAACACCTCTACAGAGAAAACTATAAATCAATATTTAAAAAATTCAAGAAGCACTAAATAAAGTTCATAGATTGGAAACTCAATATTGCAATGAAGCCCATTACCCTCAAACTTATTTATGAAATCAATACACTCTCTGTAAAAACACCAGCAGGTATTTTGTGGAAACTGACAAGATGATCCTAAAACTGAAAGAAAAGGCAAAGAGCAAAATTACCCAAGATAATCTTAAAGAACAAAGATAAATGTTGGATGTCAGGATTCATTATGAAGTTAAATAAGACAGTGTGTCATTTAGACAATGATAGTCCAATAAAATAATGGAAGAGAACAGAGATGGGGACAGATACACACATATATGGATACTTGATTCATGACAAAGATGACAGTGCAGAGCAATGGGGAAGAGATGGTCTTTCAACAAATGGCACTAGGTAATTAGGATACAGAATCCTGACCCCTACCTCACACCATACTTAAGGCAGTATACCACTTCACCCGGCTCACTTATTGCTCAATCCTTCACTGGGTCTCAGTCATTCCCTCAGGCTACTACAAAAGAGAGAAATAAAAAAAAACTAAGCCCGCCATGCAAGGGGGTGCCTTGCCATTGCTGGAGAACTGCCACCCTGTGAGGCGGGCTGTGCCCTTGCTGGAATAAAGAGCTAAGTCGCAAAAAACAAAACAAACAAAAAAAAAACTGAAAAATGAAACAAAAAAACCACTCAGCCATCAATCTACATGTCAGAAGGAAACACCTATTTCAGACAGGGTAAGAAGAGAATAAAGTATCAGCCTATCTTTAACTCCAGTGGATGGATGCTGGGTTGTGCCACCCAGATACCCGCTTTTGGACTGAAGCATTCATTCCCCAGTTGCCCAAGAACATCCTCGGCTGAAGAAAGCTGCCATGCCAATAGCACAGCCCCTTTCTGAGAGCAGCCTGCATTCCAACTGCTAGTCTATGCAGCGGTAGAAAAGCTAGGGCCCACCACCCCAATTCAGGACAACTCTGTAGAGCCATCCCAGCTCCATAAGCTCTGGGATCATACTTAATTGTGATTGCAGCATAGCCCAACTGCTCCCTCTGTCTAATCCTGCATCCCTCACTCCCCCACTGTAGAGGCTCAGAAGAGCGCTCCTCAATATACTTCCCCACATCTCAGAGTCTGCTTCTCAGAGAATACAACCTGGAACATCAAATGAAATAAGAAAACACTATAAACAGTAAAACAATAACAACAAAAGGTTATAGAAGATAGACAAAGAGCCAACCTAGAAGAAAATATAATATATAAAGAGAAAGAACTCTTCATAATTGCTTCTGGCTATAGAATGCCTTAATAAGATGATGTCAATAAAACAAACATAATAATTGAGATAATAAAACAGTCAAGTGAGATGAAAAGGGAGCATACAGATCTAAGGAAACCGACTGAGGACCAAAACAATACATCTGCCACATGAATAACTTAGAAAAAACATGGAACTAAATGGTCACTGCTGAAGACTGAATTATCAGCACTGGAGGTAATGAGAGTGAATGGAGAGGAAAAAGACAAACTCAAAGATAAATAAATAAAGAAGACAATCAAACACCACCATATAAGGCTAACTGCTGTATCTTGTGTGAAGAACTCAATAAAAAGAGAAAATGATTCAAAGATAAAAGAAAAATTTGTTTTCTTGATATGAAGAAAATAAATAAACTGAAACTTCAGATCTAAAAG
>NW_011889301.1:284023-410335 GCF_000151845.1 Pteropus vampyrus | reverse complement strand
AATTGAGATAATAAAACAGTCAAGTGAGATGAAAAGGGAGCATACAGATCTAAGGAAACCGACTGAGGACCAAAACAATACATCTGCCACATGAATAACTTAGAAAAAACATGGAACTAAATGGTCACTGCTGAAGACTGAATTATCAGCACTGGAGGTAATGAGAGTGAATGGAGAGGAAAAAGACAAACTCAAAGATAAATAAATAAAGAAGACAATCAAACACCACCATATAAGGCTAACTGCTGTATCTTGTGTGAAGAACTCAATAAAAAGAGAAAATGATTCAAAGATAAAAGAAAAATTTGTTTTCTTGATATGAAGAAAATAAATAAACTGAAACTTCAGATCTAAAAGTACACTTGGTAGAGAAAAATCTGTTAAGAATGCTTACACAGTTAATATAGTGGCCATGTACTTTCAATAAAAATACTACCTGACAATGAAATCCACCAATCAGGAGTCAAATCGAAATAACGAATTCTGGGAAGAAGAAGGAAGATGGTAAAAGCAGGGTTCACCTCCTCCCAGGTCCACATCAAAATTACAATCAAATTATAAAATAATCAATGTGGAGAATCACCTGAAGTCCAACTGATCATAACAAGTACTTCCGATAATATAAAAGAGGAGCCACATTGAAGCACGTAGGAGGGGCAAAGTCATGTATTGGGCTGGACCCGCACCTGCAGGTAGTGGATCACTGGGACGAAGAGCAAGGCTGAAGAAGGGGGTCCTGGCATCATTTTGGGGCTTCTCAGCCCAGGGAGTAAGAGTTCCCAATAATTCAGACTGTAAAAACCAGAAGGGATTCTGGCCATCTGGGTGAGACAGAGACTGAAATCCTAGATGCTCCTTTGAAGGACTCACGCACAGGCTCTCTGACCTGCGGACACTGAGCCAGGACACTGGCGAGGGTCAGAGGCTCTCACAGGATTCATACCGAGAAAGTCTGCATTACCTGGTGCCAGAACAAGGGCTGGAAGGGTAGCCACCATTGTGCTTTAGTCCTGCTGCCCTATCTGGCAATCTACAGACCTTGCCAGCTGGACTTTGCAGACCCCTCCCACAGAGCCAATAGGAAGCCTTGGCCTAAGGAGATCAGCCCACCTCACTCAACCTGCAGATTGTCCTGGGCTTCTGTTGCTAGATGGATGCCACAGGGCCAAACATTCACAGCTGGCAGCCAGTGCTATGAGCATGCATTTCAGAGACAGTTTCAGGCAGATCACTGCTGCCAACACAAACTTGGGCAGATTTCAGGGATCCATGGGCCAGTCCCAGACAGCAGATAGTCTTGCAGTAATCTGGTACTCTTATTGGGAACGTAGGAACAGTTACTGAAGTTGCAGCAAGACTAAGGCTGTACTGACCTGAAGACCATTGTCTTCCTGAGACCCCACCTCACCCAATCTGCAAATTGCCCCAGGCGGTCCATTGACAGTGAATAGCCACTGCCCTGACCCTCCTCCCATGCTCTCCCAGTCCACACAGGCAACAAACTTTGACTAGCACAAGGAGGGCACTGCAGAGAAACTAGTTATAGGCAGAACTCTGCTAGCTGCACGAGTTACAATATTGCTTCCTGGGAGCGCAGGAGTCAGTGGAATTGTCCAAGACAGCAGCTGGTCTCACTGTGATCTTTGTCTATAGCGGGATCGTGCTGGCACAGATGTTGCAGGAAAACTGAGGCTTTATCGGCTGGATGGCCCTTGTCTCCCTGAGATCCCACTTCACCCAAGCCACAAAGTGTCTGCAGCCCATTGACAAGCAGTCTCCCATGCCCTGCTTGGCTCTGGGGTTGAGCAATCTGCACAGGCAATAGACCTTGGCTAGCACAGTGAGCGCATTTCGGGGAAAACGGTTGTGGGCAGACCACTGCTGCCTATACGAGCTGCAATATCTCTTGAGGGGATCGCAGGGGTCAGTGGGACTGCCCAGACAGCAGCTTGTCTCCATGTGATCTATGACTGACTACTGCAGGGATGTGCAGAGATAGAAAGTGCAGAAAACAGGCTATTGGCCTGACGGCCCTTGACTCCCTGAGCCCCTACCCCATCCAATACACAAAGTGCCCGCTGCACATTGATAAACAGCTGCCCCTACCTCGGGGTGGCACATTCAGGCCCAAGGTGGGAAGCAGGTGGCCTTGCTAAAACTAGAAACTTGTACAGGGAGCTACAGAGACAGCACTGGCATGTAAACTGACATTGCAGTAGCAAGGGGAAATTTGCTCAATAGATTCAGGAGATTCCCGGGTCCCTACACCACCCAACACACATATCACCCAGAGGCTTTTCCAGTTTCAGAGACTTGCAGGCAACTGACAGGCAGTGTCAAACCTGGAGGAGCACTGGTCCCCCTGCTAAACTGCCCTAGGTCAGGGACGGGGAATAACCGGACCACTGCCTATTGCATTGTCTCTTCCACTTACCCATAGATCCGGCATAGGCAACAACCATCTGCGGATGGCTTTGTAGCTCCCACAAGGTAGCCTTGAGCAATCAAAAGCAATAGCTGCCCTTGGCCTATGGAGGAGTCCTCCCAAGGGGCCACAAAACCAAAGCATCTTGAGGATGGCACCAGGCCACAACGGAGCAACTCCTGATTAGTTCCATTAGTGATACACACAAACAGTGGTTGTAACAAGTACACAAGCCTGCTAGGGCAAATCTCACTCAGTGGGGTCGGCCCCCACTCAGCAACTCTTACCCTGTGGGCGCAGTCAATTCTCACAGTTAGCCAGGGCATTAATCCCATCCACTGATGTACTAACAACAATAAAGTCTTGGAGACAACAAAAGATCACACGCAATCCACACAAAGATCACGTCTAGAGCACCCAGCATAGGCGAGCATGGAGAGTGCACCATTGGGCCACACAGGACACCTTCCACACTAGGCCATCTGGCCAAGGCTGAAAGACAAAACAAATATTTCTGACACACAGAAATAAACACAGAAAGACTAATAAAATGAGAAAACAAAGAAACATGCCACAAATGAAACAACAGGAGAAAACTCCAGAAAATAAGCTAAATGTAACAGAGGCAAGCAACCTACCAGAGACAGAGTTCAAAATAATGGTTATAAGTATGCTAAACGAACTTATGAAGAAAATGGATGAGCACAATGAGAACCTCAACAGAGAGATAAACTGTAAGCATAAAAAAGGACATAGAATCCATAAAAAAGAACCAGACAGAAATGAAGAATACAATAACTGAAATGAAGAACACCTTAGAAGGATTCAACAATAGATTGGATGAAGCAGAAGACCAACTCAGTGAATTAACTGGAAGACAAAGTAGCAGAATACACCCAATCAGAACAACAAAAAGAAAAAAAAATTTTTTTAAATGAGGTTAGTTTAAGAGAACTCTGAGACAACATGTAGCATAAAAATTTCCCAATCATAGGAGTATCCAAAGGAGTAGAGAGAGAACAAGGATTGAGAATCTATTTGAAGAAGTGATGACAGAAAACTTCCCTAACCTGGCAAAGGAATTACACAAACAAGTTCAGGAAGCACAAAGAGTCCCAAACAAGAGGAATTCAAACAGACCTATACCAAGACACATCATAATTAAAATCCCAAAGACAAAGAGAGAATCTTAAAAGCAGCAAGAGAAAGGAAGCTAGTTACTTACAAGGGTACCCCCTTAAGAATGACTGCTGATTTTTCAATGGAAACTTTGCAGGCCAGAAGGGACTGGCAAGAAATATTCAAAGTTATGAAAAACAAGAATCTACAACCACAAATACTCCACCCAGCAAGGCTTTCAATTAAAATGGAAGGTGAGAAAAAGAGCTTCCCAGACAGGGAAAAGCTTAAAAAATTCATCACCAACAAGCCAATATTACAAGATATGTTAAAAGGTCTTATAAAAAGAGGGGGGATAAAAAAGAAAATAGAACAAACAAATACGAATAATAAAGTGAGAGTAGCTATGTACCTATCAGTAATCACTTTATCTGTAAATGGATCAAATGCTCCAATCAAAAGACATAGGGTAGCCAAATGGATAAGAAAACAAGACCCATGCATATGCAGTCTAAAAGAGACCCACTTCAGATCAAATGACACAGACTGAAAGTGAAAGGATAGAAAAAGATATTTCGCACAAATGGAAATGAAAGAAAAGGCCAAGGTAGCAATACTTATATCAGATAAAATAGACTTTAAAACAAAGGCAATAATAAGAGACAAAGAAAGGCATTACATAATGCTAAACGGATTGATAAATCAAGAGGACATAACCCTAGTAAACATATACACACCCAAAACAGGAGCACCTACATATATAAAGCAATTATTGACTGACATAAAAGGAGAGATCAACAGTAATACATTTGTAGTAGGAGACTTTAACACCCCATTGACACCAATGGACAGATCTTCCAGGAAAAAAAATCAACCCAGAAACAATGAGCCTAAAAGACACACTAGTCCAGATGGATTTAATAGATCTTTACAGAGCATTTTACCCCAAAGCAGCAAAATATACATTCTTCTCAAGTGTACATGGAACATTTTCCAGGACAGACCACGTTAGGACACAAAACAAATCTCAATAAATTTAAGAAGAATGAAATCATACCAACTGTCTTCTTCGATCACAATGGTATGAAACTAGAAATCAATTACAAGAAAAAAAAAAAAGGAAAATACACACAGATGGAGGCTAAATAACATGCTACTAAACAATAAATGGGTTATCAATAAGATCAAGGAAGAAATCAAAAAGATACCTAGAGACAAATGAACATGAAAACACGACAACTCAAAAGTCTATGGGACACAGCAAAAGCAATCCTAAGAAGGAAATTCATAGCAATACAAGCCTACCTCAAGAAATTAGAAAACATGGACAATAGACTAGTGGTTACCAGAGGGTAGCGGGGAGTGGGGAAGTAGACGAGGTAAAAGGGGTCAAATATGCGGTGACAGAAAGAAATCTAACTATGGGAGGTGAACACACAATGTAAATATATATATGCCTTACTGTTAAAATGTATACCTGAAACCAGATTTTGTTAACCAATGTCACCATAAAAAAAAAAAAAAAACTCAATGGGGAAAGGCTAAAAGCATTTTCCTTAAGATGAGGAACAAGACAAGGATGTCCACTTTCACCACTCCTCTTCAACATTGGATTGGAAGTCTCAGCCACAGAATTAAGACAAGAAAGAGGAATAAAAGATATCCAAATTGGAAAGGAAGAAGTAAAACTCTCATTATTTGCCGATGACATGATACTATACATAGAGAACCCTAAAGATTCCACCAAAAAAACTGTTAGAACTGATCAATGAATTCAGTAAAGTAGCAGGATTAATATTCAGAAGTCAGTGGCATTTTTATACGCCAATGATGAACTTTCAGAAAGAAAGGTTAAGAAAACAGTCCCATTTACAACTGCATCGAAAACAATAAAGTACCTGGGAATCAAATTATCCAAGGAGAGAAAAGAACTGTTCTCGGAAAATTATAAGTCATTGAAAAAAATTGAAGAAGATACAAATAAATAGAAGTATATACCGTGCTCTTGGGTAGGAAGAATCAACATCATTAAAATGGCGATACTACCCAAAGCAATCTATAGATTCAATGCAATTCCTATCAAATTACCAATGGCATTTTTCAGAGAGCTAGAACAAATAATCCTAAAATTTATATGGAACCATAAAAGACCCCTAATAGCCATGGCAATCTTGAGAAAGAAGATTCAAACTGTACCAAGGCTACAGTAATCAAAACACATGGTACTGGCATAAAAACACATACATTGATCAGTGGAACAGAACAGAGAGCCCAGAAATAAATCCACACCTACACGTTCATTTAATATATGACAAAGAAGCAAGAATATACAATGGGGTAAAGACAGTCTCTTCAAAAAATGGTATTGTGAAAACTGGACAGATACATGCAAAAAAATGAAACTGGACCATCCTCTTACACCTTATACAAGAATAGACTCAAAATGGATTAAAGACTTAAATGCAGACTCGAAACCATAAAACTTCTAAAAGAAAACATAGGCAGTAAACCCTCTGATATTGTTAACAGTAATTTCTTTTCAGATATATCTCCTCAGTCAAGGGAAACAAAAAAAATAAATGGGACTACATAAAACTAAAAAGTTTTTGCACAGCAAAGGTAACCATCAACAAAACAAAAGACAACCGACTGGGAGAAGATATTCGCTAATGATACATCTGATAAGGGGTTAATATCCAAAATATATAAAGAACTCATACAACTCAACAATAAAAACAAACAATCCAATTAAAAAATGAGCATAAGACCTGAACAGACACTTCGCCAAAGAGGAAATACAGATGGCCAATAGATATGTGAAGAGATGCTCAAGGTCACTAATCATCAAAGAAGTACAAAGTAAAACCGCAATGAGATATCACCTGACACCTGTCAGAATGGTTATCATCAATAAATCAAAGAACAACAAACATTGGCAAGGATGTAGAGAAAAGGGAATCCTCATACGTTGTTGGTGGGATTGCAATTGGTACGGCCACTATGGAAAACAGTCTGGAGGTTTCTCAAAAAATTAAAAATGGATATACATTTGACCTAGCAATTGCACTTCTGGGTTTACCCAAAGAAAAACAAACCCATAATTTGTAAAGACCTATGCATCCCAATATTCATGGCAGCGCAATTTACAATAGCCAAGATATGGAAGCAACCTAAACATCCATCAACAGACAACTGGATAAAGAGGTTATAGTTCACATATACAATGGAATATTACTCAGCCATTAAAAAAAAAAAAAATGAAACCCTGCCATTTGCAACGACATGGATGGACCTGGAGGTTATTATGCTGGGTGAAATAAGTCAGACAGAGAAAAATAAATACCATAGAATTTCGCTTATATGCAGAATCTAAGGAACAAAAATAACAAACTAATCAAAAACAGACTCACAAATATAGAGGTCAATCCGGTGATAGACAGAGAGGAGGGGTTGAGGAGCTGGGAGAAAGGGGTGAAGGGTTAAAGTACAAATTAGTAGTTGATAGATGGGCACGGGGATGGGGAGCACAGCATAGGGAATGCAGTTAGCATTAATATAATGGCTAGGTGGAGAGCCAGAGGAGAGAAAGAGCAATTAGGGGGATCGTTTTATAAACTATATAAATGTCTAACCAATGTACTGTATGCTTCAAACTAAAAATAAAATTTAAAAAAATATTAATAAATTATGGAATGTAGACATTGTAGTAAAGGGCTACTACTGATTACATCTAACTATAAAACAAATTCAAACGACTGTGAGATAATTACAGAACAGGATGCTACATTATAAAAGAAGACATGGAGAGGAGGGAAGACAGGAAGAAGTATGCAAAAATCCTCATCTTTCATAGCAGAGGTCATATATACCATCAAAAATTGAAACATATCTATAAAATCAACATAATGACTAACTTCTTGATGTTTTTCAGGGCCTCTTAAATTTAGAGGGATCTTTTAATAAATAATAAACTTTAGTTAAGAAATATATATTTGAAAATCAACGATTCTTTTAATTGAACTTTAATTTCTCTTTTCTCCATTCAATTCAGTTAAAACTAAATTTCATATGTACATGCAACTTGCAATCTCCACCCTACATGACCCTTCAAATGCAGCCAGCATGACTATTGGTGGACTAACCCCTGATATGATGCAATATGAAGTCCAGAGGTCAGCTTTGAAGTGGTGTTGTTTGAAATGTTTGATCTGAATGTAATCAAGCCCTTAGATCAACTTTCGGTTGGGAAATAGAGGAAAATAAGTTCAGCAAGACTTCAGAAAGTACGTCAGACAATCCATAAAATACGACATTTTACAATACACCTGGCCAAGACTCTTCCCCAATATCATGGGGAATGGGTGGAATGGGGGGCTTTTCCCGCCTAGAAAGACATAACTCTATGTATTGCATGAAGCTTGACTTGATCTAGATTCAAATGTTTAAATCAACCATAAAAACATCTTGGGGACAATGGGGATGATTATAGATCTGGTATTAGATTATTTTAGGAAATTACTGTTAAATTTGTTAAAAGAAAAATGATACTACATAGGAGTATATCTGTATTTCAAGAGAAGCATGTTGAAGTATTTCAGAGTGAAGTGCCATGATGTTTGCAACTTACTTTCAATGGTTCTGGGGAAAAATTGCAAATAGCAAAATGTTAATTATTGCATCTCAGTGGTGTGTATATAGGTGTTCATTGTTCTTTGCTTTCTATCTTTCTGTATGCTTAAAACTTTTCATAATAAAAAGTGATGGGGGTATTCTCAAAAAAAATAATAATTAAATGAAAGCTCCCTTTCCCAACTCCTTTTTGGATTAAAGAAAACAATTTATAAATAAATGAGTAAATATGTAGCATCTATAGTATGGACACATTTAAAAAGTAATTCAATCTATGCATCTATGTCTCCAATCCATCCATATATCTAGATGTCTGAAATCATTGCCTAATGTCAATTATGTTAATTTTAAATTTCCGCCCTTATATTTTTCTTTTGTTTGAATTCTTTATAATGATCATAATTGAATGACTTTTCTTTTTAAAAAATAGATATTTCAAGATATGGATTCTAGGTTGTAGGAATATAGATAATTATTGTTCTTCATGCATTCCTGTATTGAAATAAAATAACCCCCAAGTTTTTAACCAAATTCTTGTAGAAGTGAATGCAAAGAAGTGAGGACAATATGTGTACACAACTCTTTGAGGAGTCTGACTCTGAAAGGAACTAAAAAAGAAGGCCCATGTGGGATCCAGGGAAGGTTTTTGTTTGCTAATGGAGAGAGGTTGCTGATTTCAAAAAGAAGATGATTATTCGAGGAGGTGGGGGGAGCGGACGCCAAGAAGTGCGGGGCTGGCCCTTCCACAGAAACAACAATAAGTTCCCTCCATTTTAGCAGCAAGAACAGGGAGGAACATTCTTTGATGGTTTCTATTAATGAACTATCACAGAAGGAGGTGAAGGACAGGGGTGTGGGAGGGTTCACGATGAAGGAGAAAGCCTGAAAGAGTGAGTTATTTCTGGGACAAGAAGAGCCAGTTGAGGCTTGTGATCAACAATTTAAAGTCAAACCAGCCAGCTCAGAATGGTTTTTCTTTCAGGACAGATGAACTGCTCAAGGACTGAAGGAAGGAGGCAGATGGTAGGTTGTGCCCAACAAGTGACAGCCAAGGTGGGAACCAGAAGGAAGTCATGCGGTTTCCAGAGCTGCTCTTCATGGAACTGGAGGGAAGAGCTGCCATAGCACATAGATGGTGACCATCCCTGCAGAGACTGGAGCACGGGCCCTGGGAGTGACCATGACAAGTGGGACAAGACCAGCTGCCATGGTTCAGCTCGTGGATCCTGAAGCCCCAAAGGCTGATGTCAGTCTAGGTTGACAGGAACACAGGCATCGCCACTAAATGAATCATAGGAGCCCAGGAGCCATCACAGAGAGGACTGAAAGTGCAGGGGAAGGCTGGAGTCTTCATGGAGCATGCACAGTGGGGAGCCACCAGACTGCTCCCCGCCCCCGCCCCCGGGGCCCCCAATCCCAGCACCCAGCCAGGGCCACAACTGGGGTGAGATCAGGATCCAGCTCCATTCCAGGTGACGAAGGGAGCAGCGTATTCAACAGAAAGCAGGTTCTCATCAAAATGAGAAAATTAACAATTGATTTTGGTTTTTTTGCGTGGACTTCCAGTTCCCACAACTGGAGATTCCAAATCAATAGCTTTTATAAAAATCTATCCAAGTGAGTCACATCACAAGGATAGGTTTGGAAACCACTGTGTTAAATCTCAAAGCCCTAAGATGTAGAAAGAAGTAGACACTCAGCAAATACTGAGCAAATATTTGTGAACTGAATACAACTAGTTCTATACTTTTTAAACATCATTTGTAAATGCTTGCATGTCATAGAGAATAGGTTTTAAATGGCAACAACAACAACAAAACAACTCAGGACCACCTGCACAACCATCATGAATCTGATTCCTAAGAACTATTATGACCAACTGGTCACAGATTCTTAGATAACCTTGCTTTTCCCTCTCACCCCAACACAATTTGAAAGTTCACATCTTTCAACCTCTCTGTCCAACCAGGAAAATCTAGCATTATATTGAACTAAGACAAATAACTAAGACCACCCATCAAGTCTTGTACCCCAACCAGAAACAATCTGCTCAAAATGGAAGAGAAAAAACATCCGTTGAGCTACATTCCCATGACCCTAAAAATTAAGCAATTATCAAGGTCCTTCCTTCTAAGCGACAACACAACACTCTATCCTCAAACGGCTAATGCTTGGATCAGATTTCCATGGTTTACTGTTGTTATCAAATCACACCAACCCTCTTCCCCTCAAAACTGTATATTACTGAAATGTGAAACGTTTACTTATAACGGTTATTAAGGGTTTTTGCCTTGCTGAAACTAAAACTCGATTTCCTCCTTTAACCATGGAACACAAAATTTTAAAGGTGGAAAGGCTAGAGCATGGAATGTCTCAGATAATAATTCTTCCTGGTGGGACACTGTCCTTCATCTGGTAAATACTACCCTTCATCTGGTAAACACTACCCTGTGTTTACCACTCCCTGCCTCCCACAAGAAGACATGTGTTTTGGAGGCATTGAATGCCATGGCAGGAGAGCACACTGCTCACTCAAGTGCAGAAAGTGAAGAGTGAGGTTCAAACCACCCAACAAACTCCAGTCCATTCCCAAACAAGCCTATGAATAGCATTCTCTTGTTTTTTATCCTAGGCGATCCAGGTTTAGGCATATGGTTATTCCACTTTCTTTAAGGCAGGGTTTGCATTTCTCACGGATGCCAGCAAGCGTGCTGCACCACAATAGTAGAGACCTTGAAAAGAATACTGACAGCAAGACTCACCAAAAAAGTATCCCAAATCTAGCCCTTCCCTCCATACCCCCATCCCAGTCCAAGCCATATCTTAGAATTATCTGGAATACTGCAATCACTTCCTAGCTCCTCTCCATGCTTCCAACACCATCCACCCATCAGCCAAGGAAATCTTCTTACTCACACAGATTATGTCATGTCGGCACATGCTAAAACCTTCCATCTGATTGCATTTAAACTAAAATTAAAACAATTTGTTTAGTTTGATGGTCTCCCTGCTTCCTCTTGGTCCCCCAATAACTGTCTCAACACAGCAGCCAGAGTGATTTCGATCATGTTACTCCTATGCTCTTCCCAGTGGCTCTCATCCCTCAGAGCCTCCACACAGGCCCTACATAATCTACCAATCCATTACCTGAGACCCATGTAGTAGCATTCCCACCCAAACTCCTTACTCTTCCATACCTGGAATGTTCTTCCCCCATCTCACTCACCTCACTTGTTTTGCTTCAAATGTCACCTCCTCAGCGAGGCTTCACTGATCACACTGAGATGGAATTCTCTCTCATGCCCACACTCCCTACCTCACTCCCTTTTCCTGCCTTACATTTTTCTTGTGAACACATAGCCACATCTGCCATGATAAAAATTCTATCAGTTTACTTCTTACTCCACTAGAAAGCTTTATGTAAGCTCCAGGAGGATGGATGGATGCTCCATAACATTTGGTATTTTGATCTGCTTTATTCACTTCTGAATCCCAAGAGCCAAACATTGCCTGGCACATAACGGGTGTTTAATAAATATTACTGAAGGAATTAGAGATCTGATCCTGCCTTCCCTGTCTCTCCTACCTTCTCCCACTTGTTCATTCAGTTCTGGCCACAGTGACCGTGATCTCTCTGTTCCTCCAGCAGGCCAAGCTCATGCCCCCTTCAGAACATTCCCATCTGTCTGGAATGCTGTAGTGCCAACCACTCCACCCCAGCCGCTCTCATTTCATATCTAAAATTACTTTGATTATTCATGAACCCACTTGTTTATTTTTCTGTCTCCATCAATAACATGGAATCTTCAGAACAGGGGATTTGTGTTGTTCACAGCTGCTTCCCTGGTGCCTGTGACAGGGTTGGCACATAGTAAGCGCTCAATAAGTATGTTGTAGTTGTAAACAGCCAAGCTCATGTGAGTCTCCACTTTCTCAAGTATAAAATAAGAAGGCTGAAGATAATCTCTGAGGTCTCTCTGCACTCTTCATAAAATGCGGATTTCACAGTATAGTTTACAAAGAGCCCTCACTTATGACAGCTCCAGCAAAGCTCTGGGAGGTAATTAACAGGGTTATAATAATTCAGCTTTCGCATCTGAGAAAACTGCTGACTATGGGACTGGCCCACAGGCATAGCTATTAAGTGGTGGAGCTATGTCTAAATCCACAACGCTTTCAATGCTGCTACTACGACAGCAAAATTAAACAGGATTTTCTAGTCCTTACAAATAGGTTCAAGGAACCACAAATTTGCTGGCTTACTATAAACACGTCCAAAAAAGTACATCGTGTGAACGTCTCATTGTTTTCCCCAATTTTCCATGAACATGCTGGTAATGTGAGAATGAATGATCGCTCAAAACAAATGAACTCATCCGATTGTTGAACATGTAGATGTCTATAAAGAAATGTTCGCTTGTTTCAGCTCATCGGTGCACTGGAAAGCGTTGGGATGTAGCTCTACGGAAGCACAATTCCGCAGTGTCCTGCGGTAGTAAGTAGTGAAGTAAATAGTGGTGAGGCGTGCCCGCGATCACTGACAGGAGAATGACTTTGTTAGGCTGTAGTTGGGTTTTTAGACACTGCGAAGGTTTCCGGCCTTGCGTAAACGTGGTCAAGGTGCAAAGCCCACGACCACCCGCGCTGGCACTGCGACTCGAGGCTCTCGGTCCCCACCCGCCCTGACCCGGGCGCGGCCTTAGGGTAAGAAGGCATGGGCAACCCCGCCGCCCCCCACTGAGGGGACGTCGCGTGTCCAGCCAGCGTGGCGCGGGAACGGGAAGGTACCAGGTCAGGTCGCCGCGGAGCAGCCGGGCGCCCCGCGCCGATCCCGCCCGAACCCCTGGCGCCCGCCTCACCTATAGGTGGTCAGCAGCGCCTTGTTGACCAGCACGATGAGAAAGGAGCAGGTCCCGTAGAAGAGCGCGGACAGTAGCTGGGCCACCCCGGAGGGCAGCGGGGACGGGGCGGATGCGGGCTCGGCGCCCGCGTGGTCATCCTCGCAGGTCATGTCCCGCAGCCCCCGGCCCGCAGCCTGACGCCCGCCTCCACTGCCCTCGGGCCGGCCCCGCCCCAGTTCCGTCCCCGCCCCCGGCCGCCGCGAGAGAGCGCGGCCAAAACAGGAAGGGCTTGGGCGCGAACACCACGTGCTCGCGCGCGCCGGGGGCCAGCGCCCCAAAGCTGCGCGCGCGGCGGGTGCCGCTCGGCAGGAGTTAGTCCTTAGGAATACACTGGGTCTAAGCACTCCTTACGGTGGAAAGGGAGATCAGAAACGAGATTGGAAGAAATAAAAACCCCTACCGTCTTCCAGACTGTTCTCTTGGGGAGAAACGCTTCGGTTAAGTCTTAGAGCTAGCTGGTTTTGGTTTTTTTTCCTACTTTTTAACATATAATTTACATACAACGAAATTCAAATTTTACGAGTCCACAGTGTAGTTTTGACTAATTCATACATCCATGTAACCATCCAAATCAAAACATTTCCATCACTCCAAAAAGTGCCTTTTTTGCTCCAACTAAGTCAATCCCAACTCATTCTGGTTCTATGGTAGATTCGATTTGCCTTTTCTAGAATTTTACGTAAATTTCATATAAATTAGTAGGTCCTCTTTTAATCTTTTGCGCTTCATTTGCATTTTTGCAACTTTCCCATGTTGTTTCTTATAATTGTTGAGTAGTAATACGATTTGTTTATCCATTCACCAATCGACGGGCATGTTGATTGTATCTAGTTTAAGGCTATTATAAAAACTGCTTCCACAAACATTCGTGTACAAATTCTTGTGTGAACCTGTATGTTTTCATTTCCCTTTGGTAAGTACCTCGGAGTGGAATGGCTGGGGTAAGGTGGGTGCAAAGTCTCAAGGTTCTCCTTGCCTCTGCGTGCTTTCTGGCAGGTCTTCTCCTGAGGACCCATTCCCTATCTACCCGGATAGCAACTAAGCATCAGTGTGTGTTGTTCACGTTAATTCTAGGAGAGCCTCCCAGAACTGCCTACTCTGACCAGAGTTCACTTGCTTTAGCATTTTTTCAAGTAGGTGTCCCATATTTCCATCCTATATACTTAACTTTAAAAATCTGAAATCTTAGCTTTTTAGAAAAGCTAAGGATTTCAAGTTAAAGAGATGTTTGAGCCTAACAGAATATCCATGCTGTACAATTGTGTTTTTTTGGTTTTTTTTTTATTGTAGGCACTGGTGAGAACTAAAGCAGAATTTTTGACAAAAAACTTAAGCACTAAAAAAGCCAGAAAGGAGGAGTCCACATTATTCAAAATAAGAAACACATGTAGGACAGCTTTAAAATAGAAAATGAATTCATATCCAAGTTGAACCAAAAATCTAAACTTAAAGTCATTTTGGTTAATTTCCTCAAAAAGATCAATTCGGCTTCCAGTGAGTCTTCAAATAAGTTTTGACTGCAAAACAGTAGTCACTTTTAATGACAGCCTTAATCATATTTGCATTTAATTTGCTTCTATGTACATACTTCCAAGACCTTAAGTCACTGTCAAAATCTCATCCTTACTGTTTAAATCACAACTCACAACTAAAGAGTTGCCTGTGCAATTCTTTAGCACAAAGCCTGGATGGGATGAACCTTGCCATTTAAAGTACAAGACTAAATATATACCAAAAATAACTAATGAAAAATTACACTGATTTGCTTGATCAGAAAAGTAAACAGGCTCTGAGTGGATTCTTGAAGAAGTGACCCCAGCTTTAACACATCCTGAATTTAAATAAAATGAAATCCCCCTGAGTAATGTAAGGCCTGCAATAGGCCTGGCACCAGTGTATTTTTAGCACTGTAATAATGAACCAGATGAGGAAGTGAAATGAATATGTATAATCAAAAAAAACCTCATTTTAAAGTAAGAAAAAGCATTTCACACTATGGTTCCAATTATGCTAAAAAGATACCTTGTTTGAGATTGGAATGAAATAAAAAATGTACTAAAATAATGATGGAAGAATGTAGGGCTATAGGTGACATTTCCTCTATCTTTTCTATATCATGGCTGTTATATTTTTGAATGGAAAACAAATTATAAAAGGTTCAGGAATGAACTTGTAATTTAAACTGTAAATTAAAATAAAATTTTATTCAAAGCATCTTTTAAAATTACAGCATGTTTATTCTTATGCTGTTAATTCTGCCAAACTACAACTTAGCCATATGAAGCATAAAACACTTCAAAAACTTGAATGTAAACCACATTTTCAAAACAAAAAGCAGTCTTAACACACCTCAATTTTAAATGCCAATGTATTTTTTTCCAAGTACATAGCTTATACCGAAAAAGAACATTTTAAATATTTCTATAGTAAATAGTTGTAATAATTTCTTAAACTTTCAATTATACAAATAAAAAATGTTTGTGAATATAACTATTATAGTTGACAAAAGCTGACCAGAGAAACAAAAACTCTTATTTTTGAAGGCCTTAAATTTTATTATCTTTGAATTGGCAAGTATTTGTATTTTTTTAATTCTTACCACCCTTCCTTCTTCATGTAATTTCACCAAATTTTAAATTTCCCAAGACTGATGAGTGTTGCTTTTTATAGTTCATTAAGTAATATTTGAGAAGAAAAATTCTAGTGAAAATGTTGAACCTAAAACCAAAAAAATTCAATGCTATAGTCTTTCTTACTGTGCTTATAAGTGCTCCAAGTTAAAATTCTATATATCAGATTACAAACAAAATTCTTAGACCATTACAAATATAAATTTTCTTATTACAAAAAAATCCTTCAAAATTTACTGTACAGAGGATTACATTTGTAAAGTATGTCCTCATGATACACATTATTTGTTACTATCATCTTTCACACTTTCGCTCCTTTTCAGACATCTACATTCCTCCCCTTCGCCATGGCTACATATGTGAAACTGTATACTGCAGCACACTGGGATTTGGGGAGAAAGAAGCCTACATTTTAGATAATGTTTAAACTACATCTGTACTACTTCAATTCAAAAAAGAAAATAAAGGCGCTGAAGAGCCCATGTTTCCCTCTTATTCTGAGGTTTACTCCAATTAAAATCCATAAAATCACCATGCTATGCATGTTATTTAGTTTCTGCTTAAAACAAAAGCTAAAATGAAGATAAAAGAGGTGAACTGCTCAGCTCCTGATTTTTATGTTCATGCTTCAGTATATAAAGTGGTGTTTAAAAACTTCATCTATTTGGGAAATGGTTTAAAACCACCACACAAGTTAACACACTTGCAGTTAAAACTATTCCAGAAGCCTAGTTATTTGAGTAGCTAATATTTTCTGCAGTGTTTAACTGATAGCTAAATTTAGTGAGCACAAAATAGCTTGGCATGTTATTCTGTAAAGCAAGGTGGCTTTATGCACTGAAAATATAAATAGGAGGCTTCCATTTGCTAATAATCCTAAACAAGCAATTAAAATTTAGTGTTTGCTAACGAAAGATCTAAAACAGTTCACTACAAAACAACCCTGTAGATGTCCCTTTTATTAATAAAAATCCAAGTGCCAAATCTCATTACAGGGCCCATAATATTAAAAAACAATTACCAGGTTACTTAGACTTTGCAAGATTAATCACTCAATTTCAGCAAATGAGAAATAAGAAATGTGCAAAAGTTCCCAAGTTAACAAGCAAGGAATGACAAGTGCTTTTCAAATCTAAACAGCATAGTAAGTTATAAAGCCTCAGAAAGAGAATAAGACTGATTTTACTCCAATTCTGAAAATTCTGAACTATTATGCATCTCACCAAGATCCTCAAATATCTATTTTTCTTCTGAAGTCCATGACTTAGAACCTCTTCCGAAAGAGTCAGTTTTCCATTTCTCTAGTCTTGTTAGTCACACTATTTTGCAATTTAAAAATGTCTTATACACATATCTTATATTTTCTTGCTTGCTTCAGTGTTTACAGTATTACTAAACATACTAATATACATTGTTAAAAATGATCTTATAAATAATCTATTTCAACCTTCTTTGGCTACATGTTCCATTGTTTTTCATATGAGTGTCTTATTCAGAAAGTGCTTCCTGTGAGAACTGCTTCCAATGAATGCATTAAACTTGCAAAATCTAGCTTCCCACAATACGTAGTTTCCTACCCTGTACTAAACTCCCATATTTACAAAATATTTTAAACTTTACAACAATCCATTACCATATAAAAAAAAAGTGCAATTCTCTCTCACCCCGTATTCCGGGGCAATGACATTCTTCATAAATTTCTACAAAATAGCAGCCTATGAAAAGCAAATAAGGTGCTTAGCTTATGCCCAAGGATCTACTTTTGAAGTACGCTGGGCAGTACTTTTGTACAGTGGAAGAGTCAGTGTGCAGGCTACTGGCGGAGTGGCGCTCCTGTCAGGTTGGCGAGCTCTATGAGAGCGAGGGCTCCGTGCAGGCGTTCCCGCTGTTCCTGCAGCCGGCGCTGGGCACCGCTCTTCTCATCATCCTCCTCGTCAGACTGAAGGTATTCCAAAGGGTCCTGCTGCTCCTGATCCGCCTTCTGAACGAGCTTTCCTTTCAAAGTAGGGGTACGCTGCTCTCTTGTTTCCCAATACCTATGGGAAATGCATTGCATTAGTTATATGATATACATGACATTCTCAAATGTTTACTTCGCTTTTTTAAAAAAGGTTCTTTACCACATATTAAATGTGTTTAAGTTTTAAAAGTTATAAAGTGATTTCACATATATTTCCCATTACTAAAGAAACAATTCAACTTTGAGAAGTTGAGGGACTTGCTCAGATTTCCAAAATCAAAAACTGGCAGTTCTGGGTCTCATACTCAACTCTCTGATCATATGTATTTGCCATTAAACTATAGTTGACTTAAAGATCATATATGAAATGCACTGAAGTATAGAAACAGTAGAATAATCATTAGAAACCTATTTATCCTATCCACAGAGGGATGGTGACTTCTGACACTTAACTATGAGAAACTTTAAACCCACAATATATGACATACAGATTAATATCTATAACACGTAGAACTTATTCAAAAATTTAAGAGCACCACAATTACTCAACTGGTAATTCACAAAATGCAAATGTTACACCTTGTTGGTAACTAAAGAAATGCATATTTAAATGACATTAGCATTACATCCAAAAATGTCCAGACTTTTATATTAATGTTCACAGTAGCTTTATTTGTAATAGCCAAAAACAGCCCAATGCCTATCACTAGATGAATGAATAAACAAGTTGAGGTGTAGCCATACAATGGATTACTACTCAGCAATAAAAAGGAGTGAACTATTGATACACTAAACAACATAGATAAATCTCAAAAAACTTATGTTGACTGAAAGAAGCCAGACAAACAGGAGTATAAAATTTTGTATAAAATTCTAGAAAATGCAAACTAGTTTATAGTTACAGAAAGCAGATCAGTGTTGTTTGGGGAAGAGGAGGGCAGGAAGGGGTGGGAGTGATGGATTATAAGGGGACCTAATGGATATATTCACTGTCTTGATAGTGCTAATTTCACAGATGTATACACATGTCCAAATGTATCAAACTGTATGCTTTAAATATGTACAATTTATTGTATGGCAATTATACCTCAGTAAAGCTGTTTTTAAAATTACATACAAAAAAAATACAACTTCTGGATTTCAAGAAATCAAGACTACTCGAACTGGGAAAGTTTTGGCAATATTCAGGTTTAAAAAAAGAAATGCAAATAGTTCAGTATTACTTGAAATGCAACTAGAAAAGAGAAACAGCAAAAGAGAAGTTTAGCTAAGTCGGCCAAGACCAAGTAATGATGGGCTGGTGATGCCATAATAAAGGGCTTAGACTTCATATTGAGGATCACAGTAGCATTTTAGAAAGATCCCTCTGGCAGCAGCATGGAGAATGGATTGAAAGGGTTGAAGTGGCTGAATCTGAGAGTTTTAAGAAAGCAGAATCCATAAGTTGGTCAGTGAGTCGATGGAAGAAAGAGAGGATAAAGACAAGGATGACCAAGAAGTTTCTGGCCTGGGTAAAATTAGAGATAATGGGACAGTGGAGGCCAGACAGGAAGGAGAGAGAGAAAAGAAGTGATGCAGTAAGCAAGACAAACATAATCCCTGCCCTTGTGGAGGTTATAGTCAAACAGAGAAGATAGAAACTGAATGAATAAATAAGTGTGTAATGAAGATTTTGAAAGGGAAAATACAGTGTGTTACAAAAGCATTAAGTGACTCTAACCTTGTTTGTTTTGGGTGTTGGTGAACAGGTTAGGGAAGGACTTCCTGAAGTGATGTTAAACCTGAGTAAGAAATGAAAAATGAGCTGAGTGGCTAAAGAGGGAAACAAGCATTTTCCACAGAGGCAGCAGTGAGCACAAAAGCCCAGAAACCACAGGGTGAGTGGTGTTGAGAAACCAGGAGCCCAGATGGGCGGAGACAGTTGCATTGCAGGAGGGAGGCAGAGCACCCGCAGTACAATCAGGGGAGCTAGACTTTCTCTCAAGTGCAGAGGAAGCCAGTGAAGCTAGGGAGTGGCACCATCAGCTGCTGCTGGTTTATATATGAGATGACTCCTTAAATCAAACTAGTTTTAGAGAAATTTCTTTATACTGCCTCCCTTGTTGCCCTTAAGAAAAACTAAAATAGATGCTTTTAAGAATTTTAGAAGAACATCGCTCTCCATCTCTTTCTCTTTCTATATATATAGATGGATGAGTGGATGGATGGATGGGTGGGTAGATATATATATTATGAGTATGTATATATTATATATTATACTATAATATATAACATATATACTATATATTGTATATAATTAATATGTAATATATACTCACATTATATGAATATATTATATATATAATATATAGTATATAGTATATAGTATATATATTACATAGCATATATTATATTCATATAATAATCAGCACAGATCTAATTCTAACAGAAAATGAAGAGATGTTGCACTAACAACAAATGAAATACAATACGTATAAAACATTCTTTTAAAATGAGGGACTCTTGCTTTTAAAATAAATTGTGGTCCGGGCACTCAGTACTAATTACTATCATATAGTAGTTCTCTATCACACACAGAACCTAATAACACCCCTAATGATTCAGTGGTTTAAGGAAATAAAAGCCATTTCAAGTTATTATATAAACCGATTCAAGTTATTATATAAACAACCATTTCAAGTTATTATATAAAATGTGTATAAAATCAACTTATTTAAAATGAGAGAGATTCTAGGAAACATGGCAGAGTAAGAGATATCCTCAGATCTCTCCCCTTCAAACAATAAGCTGAACATCTAAAACTCAATAAAAAACACTCAAACGGCACACTAGCATTTCTGAGTGTGGGATCTGCACATGAGAGCTACCACAGGTCGGAACCCCGGTCGTCAGGCGGTGGATTTGGAGAAATAAAGAGGCTACCTCTCGAAGCTGCCAGAGCTCCCTATTGGAGGAGGGGGAGGGGAGAAGGAGTGGCGCATTCCCTGAACAGCCCTGCCTGGGAAAGCTGTGAGCTCCCCCTCTGCCCTTCCCCCTGAGGCGGCAGAGCCCAGTCACAACGGCAGAAGGCAAGGAAACAGGACGGCACACAACCCCCAACCCAGAGGGCTCCTCTACCCATACCCTCCAAGACCGATCACCCCGGAACCCTAGGGGAATCTGAGCAAATGCTGCCGAGACTATCGCTGACACTGACAGTGACCGAAACTGAGGGTAGACAGCATGATTAAGTTACGTCTGACATCGCAGAAATACAAAGGATCATTCAAGAATACTATTAAAAAGTATATAATAACAGATTTAATAACCTAGAAAAACTGGACCGGTACTTAGAAAAATACAATATTCCTAGATTGAATCAAGATCTGGAAAATCTAATCTGGAAAATAAGCAGTTTAGAAATTGAAACAATCATCAAAAACGTACCAAAAAGTAAAAGTCCAGGACCTGTGAATTCTACCAAACATTCAAAGAAGATTTCATACCTATTCTCCTCAAACTCTTCCAAAAAATCAAAGAGGAAGCAATACTTCTCAACTCATTTTATGAGGCCAATATTATTCTGATACCAAAACCTGGTAAAGATAACACAAAAAAAGAAAACTACAGACCCATATCTCTCATGCAAAAATCCTAAATGAGATATTAGCAAACTGAATACAGCAACATATTAAAAAGATTATACACCACGATCAAGTGGGCTTCATCCCAGGGGCAAAGGGATGGTTCAACATACGCAAATCGATTGATGTGATACACCACGTAAACAAATTAAAAAATAAGAATCATATGATCATATTAATAGATGCAGAAAAAGCCTTTGACAAAATACAGCATCCATTTATGGTCAAAACACTTAACAAAATTGGTATAGAAGGAAAGTACCTTAACATAATAAAGGCCATATATGACAATCCCTCAGCAAACATTATACTTAATGGTGAAAAACTAAAAACTTCTCTCTAAGATCAGGAACAAGGCAAGGCTGTCCACTATCACCACTGTAATTCAATATAATATTGGAGGTCCTAGCAAGTGCAATCGGACAAGAGAAAGATATAAAAGGCATCCAAATAGGAAACTAAGAAATCGAACTGTCACTATTTGCAGATGACATGATTCTCTATATAGAAAACCTATAAAGACTCCACAAGAACACTACTAGAAACAATAAGCAAATACAGTAAAGTTTCTGGATACAAATCTATTTTCAAAAATCCAAAGCATTCTTAAACTCTAATAATGATGTGTCAGAAAAAGAAGTAGAAAAAATAATTCCTTTTGCAATTGCACCAAAAAGAATAAAATACCGAGGAATAAATCTAATGAAACATGTGAAGGGCCTATATATAATGAAAACTACAAGACTCTATTAAAAGAAATCAAAGAAGATACAAAGAAATGGAAAGATATTCCGTGTTCTTGGATTGGAAGAATCAACATAGTTAAAATGACCATATTACCTAAAGCATTATACAGATTTAATGCAATCTCCATCAAAATCCCATCAGCATTTTTTAAAGAAATAGAACAAAAAATCATCAGATTTGTATGAAAGCACAAAAGACCCTGAATTGCCAAAGCCATCCTGAGAAAAAAGAACAAGGCTGGAGGCATCATTCTGCTCGACTTCGAATTATACTACAAAGTGACAGTAATCAAAACGGCATGGTATTGGCAGAAAAACAGACACACAGACCAGTGGAATAGAATCGAGAGTCCAGAAGTAAACCCATATTTATATGGACAAATAATTTTCAACAAAAAAGCCAAAAACATACAGTGGAGAAAGGAAAGCCTCTTCAATAAATGGTGCTGGGAAAACTGGAAAGCCGCCTACAAAAAAATGCATCTAGACTGTTGTCTATCACAACACACCAAAATTAACTCAAAATGGATTAAGGACCTGAATATAAGACCTGAAACAATAAGATGCATAGAAGAAAACATAGGAACTAAACTCAAGGACCTTGAACTTAAATAGAGGATTTTATGAATTTGACCTCAAAAGCAAGGGAAGTAAAAGCTAAAATAAATGAATGGGACTACACCAAACTAAAAAGCTTCTGCTCAGCAAAAGAAACTGTCAACAAGGTAAAGAGACAACCATCTGAATGGGAAAATATATTTGCAAGCAACACCTCCGATAAGAGCCTAATATCCAAAATATACAAAGAACTCATACAACTCAATGACAACAAAAACACAAATGATCCGATCAAAAAATGGGCAGAGGACCTGAACAGACACTTCTCCCTAGAGGACATACAAATGGCCAACAAATATATGAAAAGATCTTCAACATCACTAGCTATTAGGGAACTGCGTATCAAAACCACAATGAGATACCATCTCATACCTGTTAGAATAGCTATAATCAACGGGACAAGCAATAACAAATGTTGGAGAGGATGCAGAGAAATAGGAACCCTCATACATTGCTGGTGGGACTGCAAATTGGTACAGCCACTATGGAGTTTCCTCAAAAAACTAAGACTTGATCTACCATATGATCCAGCAATCCCTCGACTGGGTATTTACCCCAAAGACTTGAAAACCCATATCCGAAAAGATATTTGCACACAGATGTTCAGAGCAGCATTATTCACAGTGGCCAGGACATGGAAGCAACTGAAGTGTCCTACGATAGATGATTGGCTAAAGAAGCTGTGCTACATATATACAATGGAATATTACTCAGCCATAAGAAGAAATGAAATACTGCCATTTGCGACAACCTGGATGGACCTCGAGATAATCATGCTAAGTGAAATAAGCCAGACAGAAAAAGTTGAAAATCACATGATATCACTTATATGTAGGATATAAATCTAAAAGCAACAAATAAGCAGGACAAACAGAGACTCATGGACATGGACAATGAACTAATGGTTACCAGAGGGTAGGGAGTGGGGGAGGAGGGGGAAAGTAGATGGGATAAAGGGGGTCAAATATATGGTAGCTGAAGGAAACTGGACTTTGGGTGGCAATCACACAATAGAATATGTAGATGTCAAATGATAAGGTACATTTGAAAATTATATAATTATATTAACCAATGTTACCCCAATAAACTTAATAAAAAAAAATAATAAAAAAATAAAATGAGAGAACTGTCCTAATCCCTAGCCTCAGCCTTCACTCTGGTAGATTTTCTGCAGGAGACTCCAAAGAAAGCCTTACTTTGCCAACCACTCAGCGGCAGCCTGGTTGTCCACAGCCTGGTGCTTACTGAGAGCATCGGTGGGCTCCTCCCGCTTCAGCCTGGCATAAGGGTGCTTTGGACAGTGGCGGTTTGCATGGGTGAATCTGCTAAGGCAGCCTTCAAAACACAGAGGGAAACATTCATCAGAATCTGGACATCCAGCAGACATGGAAAACAGTCAGTTCCGCTAGTAACCGAGAAAAGTAAATTAAGACGAGAAATTTAGACGATAATATGCTTCCTTCACTTTAATAGTTAAAAAGTTTAAAACTAAAGTAAACGCCTAATCTAAAGGCTATATTTACTTTATAGACTTTTCTACTGCCTACCACTGGATATAGTATATTTAAATGCCCTGTCAGATTTTCAGCCAAAAAATATACTTTATTCAAAACTCAATCTTTTCCCAGAAATTGAATATGGATCAAAATCAAGGAAGAAAGCTTATGATGTTTTATAAAACCCTGATCAAAAATCTCTCCTCTTAAAAAATTTAAGCAATAGATATTTTAACTGTTAACTCACAACTAGTTATTCCATAAACTTATCTCCTAATACCATACCATTTTCTGAACAAACAAAAGGTTTCTCTCCGGTGTGAAGACGCTGATGTGTTTTGAGCTGTCCACTCTGAACAAAGGCTTTTCCACAGTCTGGATAATCACACAGGTAGGGTCTCTCACCTAAGCAGAAAGATGTTATATATTATTTGATACAATGAAGTGAGAAGAAGGGGCAGGGGAAGAGAATCAACCTTTAGATAGATCATGACCCCAAACAACAATAAAACATGTCACAGCCTCTACAGAGCTCTAAGTGGAAATGCTAACAGTACTTCCATATTGAGCAGCTGTCCACTTGGACACACAATATTTTCTTTAGGCCTTGGGCTTTTAGGTATCCAGGTTCAAATCCCTGAAGCTATCATCTTCAGCTTATCCCATACTTTTTCTCCCCATAATCCAAATCACTAGCTCTTGCTGATTCTTTAAAATATCTTCCACTACTACTTCCTATTGCAACTTCCCCTGGTCAGACTAGCAGCCTTTCCCACCTAAAACAAATCCTAGCTGGCCTCTAGTCAATCCCTCTGCACATTACTTCCAAAGTAGCTGGCATAGAACTCTTGTTTTTGTCATACCAACTACCCCCTAAATCACTACCACACCCTACTATACTCCTTGGATAAATGAAAATTATCTGCTGACTTCTAAATGGCCCCTAAGATCTGTACTGTAGCTACTGGGTTAGGGGAGCAGCATTAATCTTTACTTCACTCCTGAGATTCATTTTAGCCAGAAGGCAGTTCCACCTCTTGTTCTACTGCTTGAAAATCCTATCTTCTCTGCCCGTTCAAATCTCAGTCCTGTAGGCTCTCAGTGAAACTCCTCTACCTCCAAATAATTGAGCTCTATATCCTCTTACTTAGTATCCTATGTTGTTCATGTATCATGGGACTCCTCCCCTTAATACAAAAATGCATTGTACTCCATTTCAATTCCTATACTCAACACCATGCTAGGCTCAAGAAGTGCCCAAAAATATTGATCATAATTAAACTTATTTCTTGAAAAAATATTCTTTGATTAACAATTAAATACTGGTTCTTCCAATATGACTCAAAGAACAGTAACTAGTCCTCCCTAAAGTTCTCTCATTATTTAGAAATGTACTAAATGGTTATAATAGTTGGATATACATTAATATAACACAAAAGATAGGGGAGTCATTTAATATAGTAACAGAAAAGCTTTTAACAAAGCAGATATTATTAAAACTAAACTATACCATGGAGACATTGGGTTCATTTCCCTGGCATACAGCATAGTAGGCTGAGGCCTGCAAATATCAGGTGACGCACAATGGGTTAGTGGTAGATCAAGACTGGGACTCAGGGATCTTTTTATTATGCCACATGGTCTTGAAGCTTATCTACACTAGCAACATGTACTCTATGGCCTGCTCATCTTGATTTAGAATAGGAACATTTAAAGAGCTCAAGAGCTACATGTGCTACTATAATGGCCAGCATAGCTCTAGACTTCAGGTTATGAGAGGTTGTAGGCAGTGGTATTTGGGTTTTGCTGCCTCAGTTTCCTCATCTGTAACTTATTAGAATCATAGGCTCCTTCTTCTGAGTCCATCTCTGTGAAAGGAACAAGGATTCTCTCTATATTACTATTTTTCACTCTCTATATGGTATTTAAAATGCAAGTACAATTTCTCTACACCAATAAAGATGTATGATAGTCTTGACCTATTATACATTTAATTCTGAAAATTTATACTTCAGCTTAGATAATGGCTAGGTCAAACACTCTCAGGGCACACTGAGGACTCTAGAAATTCTATTTAAAAACTCAACAATTACTACTTTAGTATTTGACCTACAAATCAGTTTAAACAATTATACAGACAACTTATGGGTATATCAAGTAAAAAACAAGTAGAATAGAACTAAAGCCACAACATTCCTGTGCTAACTAGATTAATCACCATGATAACTAAGTCACATGGTATCATTGTTCAAAAAACCATCCCTCTCCACCAAAAAATAAACTGACTACACAGTGCCTATTTGGAAAAACTTTACAATAAGAAAATATAAGGCAACTAAAACAATTTATAAACCAAAACATCAAATCAGATTTCAAGTATTATTTTTGGCATTCTCTATAATTTGCTAAACTTACCTGTATGAGTCCTTTTGTGAGCCTGGAGAGACTTCTCCCTTGGAAACACTCTATTACAGATGTTACAACGGATTCTGCTGGACGAATGCTCTCCTTCATTTATTAAATCCCGGACAGTATCTGCTCTGGGTCTACCACGTCGAATTCCATCCTGTTAACAATTTGTGTAAACATTAATCTAATTTCTTGGCCTCCACACATTAAAGCAAAATGTGATAATTTTTAAAAAATCTTTGACATCACCAAAAATTATAATAGAGTAGGTCCTTCTAAGAACCCACACCTCCACAGATCACTGAAAAAATCAAGCTGTCAGAATCAGCTTGGTCACAACTCCAAAAAATTTCCAGCAACTCAGCAAACAGTGAATCGAGAAAAAGGCAACCTAAAACAGTAGGAAAGTTTGCGTTTCTTTTTTTAACTTGCTCTTGCCCCTCCCACTCCTCCACAGTAGTCTTGAAAACAGCAGCTTTCATTCTCCATGACAGAACCTAATCCCAGGTTTCAGAGAGAGCAGAGCAGACCTTATAATGAAAAATTGTCTATTTTGACCTGTCTGGGGGCTTCCTGAAGGACTGAGGCAAGGTGCTTCTCTTTGTTTTGCTTAACTTAGAACTCTCGGGGTGGAAAAGCCCCTACACAGAGGGCTCTGCTCAAAACCCTTATAAGGCAAATGACAACTTGCTGCCACCTGGGGTGAAAATTCAATTGAAGCAAGCAAATATGCCAAAAGCCTGAGAGGAAAAGCTGGGGAGAGAGCTTCTTTGGGAAATTAGGGCATTGAAAAGTGCCCATGAATCCTAAAGATAGGAATTTAGAAAGCCAGACACGAGCCCAAAGCAGGAAGCATACTCAGAAAAGACCCAAAGACCCTATGCTTTCACCTCTGACTGATCTTAGGCTCAGCACATACATAAGGAAGTGAAGGCTAAGGCAGAGGTGTAAACAGTCTGGCAGAGCACTGAAGGAGACCTATAGCACAGAGCTATTTTGTAAAAATTATAAGTTTTCTCCCCCTTTTTTGGGGGGGGGAGCTCCAGGTATTCAAGGTGCTATCTCTCAAAATGTGAGCCCACCACAAGCTAAAGAAACCGACTTTAGAAAACAAACACAATAAAGAATAGTTTACAAAAATAGTCTAGAAAAGTCACCGAACTAGAACCCATAGCATGCAACAAAAAACAAACTCTGAGAAAAGAATCTGATTTCCAGAGTTTCCACATTATAATATTCAAAACATTCAGATTTCAACAAAATATTACAAAACATGCAAAGAAACAAACGTATGATCCATACAAAGGAAAAATTAATAGAAATAGACTATGAGGAAGCAGACACTGGAGTTACTAGACAGACTTTAAATAAACTGTCTTAAATATGCCAAAAGGGGTAATGGAAACCACGGACAAAGAAGAAAAGGAAACCAAGAGAACACTTTCAACAAATAAAGAATATCAATAAACAGAGATTATTTTTTAAAAAGTAGAAATTCTGGAGCTAAAAAGTACAATAACAAATGAAAATTTCATTAGAGTTTTAATGGAAGATTTGAACTGGCAGGAAAAAAGCATCAACAAATCTGAAGATAAGTCAACTGAAATTATCCAGTCTGAGGAACAGAAAAAGAAAAAAATGAACAGAGCCTAAGACAACTGTAGAACATCAAGTGTTTTAGTCCGTTCAGGCTGCTGTAACAAAGCACCACAGACTCGGTAAGTTATAAACAACAGAAATTTATTTCTCACAGTTCTGGAGGCTGGAAAATCCAAGATCTAGGTGCCACCATGACCAGATAAGAGCCCTCCTTCCTGGTTCACAGCTAGTGCCTTCACACTATGTCCCCACGTGGTAGAAGGAGAAAGGATCTCTCTAGAATCTCTTTGATAAAGGCACTAATCCAACTCATGAGGGCTCCCATGACCTAAGCACCTTCTAACACCATCTTTGGAGTTCAGAGTCTCAACACACAAATTTTGGGAGGGGACACAAACATTCAGGCCATAGCACCAAGTATACCAACATACACACAATTGGAAACCCAGAAGGCAAAAAAGATGCAGAAAGAATATTCGAAGAAATAATGGCTGCAAACCTCCCCAATTTGAGAAAACACACATCTAAACAGCCAAGAAGCTCAATGAACCTCAAGAATAAATACAAAGAGATACACACTGAGACAGTTATCAAACTATCGAAAGACAGAATCTCGAAAGCAGCAAGAAGCAGTTCATCACTCACAAGGAATCCACAAATAAGATTAACAGCTGATTTCCCAAGAGAAACTGTAGAAAGCCATAGGAGACATGTTTAAAGTGCAGAAAGGAAAAACAGAAGTCAACCAATAATCTTATATTCGACAAAATTATCCTTCAAAAATGAAGAAATTAAGACCTGCCCTTCAAGAAAACAAAAGGGAGCTCTTCAGGCAGAAATAAAAGGAAACTACAGAATAACTCAAAGCCATACAAAGAAATAAAGAACACCAGTAAAGGTACTTACGTAAGCCAGAATTATTGTATTTTGGCTTGTAATTCCTCTTTCCTATATAATTTAAAAGACACAGGCTAAATGTATAAAAAAAATATAAATCTATATTAATGGGAACACAATATAAGAAAATGTAATTTGTGACATAACAAAAACGGGGGACGGAAAGAGCTATATAGGAAGAGTTTTTGTATATTATTGAAACTAAGGTTTATTAATTCAAAATAGATTGTCTTACATTTAAGAAGTTAATTGAAATTCCCAGGGTAATCAATAAAAAAAAAAAAAAGAGGAAACAAGAAAGGGATGAAAATGCTACACTACAAAATAATCAGTTAACACACAAAAGGTAGTAATAGAGGAAGTGAGAAATAAAATAGGTATATGACATATAGAAAACGAATAAAATGGCTGAAGTAAATTTTTCTTTATAAGTAATTGCTTTAAATGTAAATATTAAATGCTCCAGTTAAAGGCAGAGATTGGCAGAATGGATTTAAAAAAAACATGATCTAACTCTATGCTATCTTTAAGAGACTCATTTTAGATTCAAAAACACAAATAAGTTAAAAGTGACAGGATGGAAAAAGAGATAACAATTACAAACACAGGCATACCTAACAACAGAGCCCCCAAACTACATGAAGCAAAAGTGGCAGAACTGAAAGAGACAGTTCAAAATTGCTATAGACTTTCACTTTCAATTAATAGATAGAACAACTAGATAGAAGGTTGACAAAGATATGGAAGACCTGAACAACACTATAAATCAACTAAATCTAATAGACATATACAGAACATTCCACACAAAAACAGTAAAAATATACATTTTTCTCAAGTGCACATGGAACATTGCCCAAGATAAAGCATACATTAAGCCACAAAGCAAATATCAATAAATTTTAAAAGACTAAAATCATCCAAAGTATCTTCTCTGACACATATGGAATGAAATTATAAATCAATAACAGAAGGAAAACTAGAAAATTCACAAATATGGGTCAAAACGCCAATAGGTCAAATAAGAAATTACAAGAGACATTAGAAAATACTTTGACATGGATAAAAACAAAAACACAACATATCAAAATTTGTGGGACATGGTTCTTAGATTGGAAGGCTTAATAAAAGGCAGCAATGCTATCCAAAGTGATCTGCAGATTCAGTGCAATCTCTATTAAAATTCCAAAGGCCTTTTATGCAAAAATGGAAAAAAGCAATCCTTCACTCATATGGAATTGCAAGAGGCTCCAAATAGCCAAAATAATGTTTAAAAGGAACAAAGTAAGAGGACTCATACTTCCCTATTACACAGCTTACTACAAAGCAACAGCAATCAAGACAGTGTGATTCTGGCATAAAGAAAGACACATAGACCCATGAAACAGAACTGAGTCAAGAAATAAACCTATATCTATGGCCAACTGATTTTTAACAAGGGTGCCAAGTTTTCAACAAGGGTGCCAAGAACACTCAATGGGAACGAATAGTCTCTCCAACAAGTGGTTCTAAGGTAACTGAATTTCTGCATGTAAAAGAAGGAAGTTAGACTCCTACCTCACACAATATAATAAAAAAAAATTAACCCAAAATGCATCACACACCAAAATGTCAGAGCTAAAACTATAGAACTCTTAAAAGAAAACAGAGATAATTCTTCTTGACTTTGTATTTGGCAATGGATTCTCAGATACGGCACCAAAAGCATAAACAATAAAACAACAAATAATGGGAGATATCTGCAAACCATATATGTGATAAGGTTCTAGTATCCAGGATATATAAAGAACTTTTACAATTCAACACCAAAAAGATAATCCAATTAAAATATGAGTAAAGGACTTGAATAGACATTTCTCCTTACTAGTTATACAAATGGCCAACAAGCCCATGAAAAGATGCTCAACATCATTAGTCATGAGGGAAATACAAATCAAAACCATAATGAGGCCAATTACACCTCAATAAATCTCGAAGAAAAAAAATATTTAAAAAGACCACAATGAAATACTACTTCAAACCAAGTTATATTTTTAAGAACAGTAAGATAAGTAGAAAATAAAAGTGCTTTTAGGTAATGATGTGGAAAAACTGGAACCTCATATGTTGCTGGTGGGAAAGTAAAGTGGTTTAATCACTGTGGAAGTTTGACAATGTGGTACAATGTACATATACATAGCCAATGGAATGCTGAGTCATAGAAATGATACATGCTACAAAGTAGATGAACCTCAAAAATGCTAAGTGAAATAAGCCAGACATAAAAGGTCACATATTGCCTCAGAGAGGGCACCAAGAAAAAAAAAAAAAGGCCACATATTATATGATTCCACGTAATGAAATATCCAGAACAGGTAAGTCCATAGAGACAGAAAACAGATTGGTGTCTTCCAGAGACTAACTGTAGAGAGGGGAATAGGGAGTGACTATTAATGGATACAGGGCTTTCTTTTAGGGTGATGAAAATGTTTTGGAACTTGAAATATGTGATGGTTGCATAACACTGTGAATTATTAAATGTCACTGAATTACACTTTAAAATGGTTAATTTTATGTTATGTGAATTTCAGCTCAATTTAAAAAAACTAAGGAAATCCGAATATACTACGGACTTCAGTTAATAATCATATACCAATTCAGTTCATTAATTGAAGCTAATGTACCATACAAATGTAAAATGTCAGAAATAGGGTAACTGGGTACATAGTTTAATGAGAACTCCCTGTACTATCTTAACATTTCTATACATCTAAAACTAATCTAAAATAAATACTTATTTGAAAAAAATATTTATTATTTCTCAGGTAAGTTAAATTTTTACATACGAATTACATGAAAAAAAAAATCATAAAAGAATCATGTACAACTACATCCAAAAATGAAGATGCCTTTACTGCTTTTAATATAAAAACCTAAAGCCTTCCAAAAGCTTAAAAACATCAGCCTGAAAACTTGATAAACTATAGCAAAATTACCTTCAATCAATTTTCACTTTGAAATAAAAGATCAATCTTAAAATGGATGAGTTACCTTATAGGATAAATCATGTTTAAAATTTTCTTATATATTAAAATCTATTTCCATAATAGTCAAGAGGTGGAAGCAATCTAAATGTAGATCGACAAATGAATGCATAAAGAAAATGTGGTATGTACAATACAATGGAATATTCAGCCTTAAAAAAGAAGAAAATCTTGCCATATGTTACAACATGGATGAACCTTAAGGACATTATACTAAGTGAAATAAGCCAGTCACAAAAAGAAAAATACTATTTGATTCCACTTATATGAAGTATTTAAAGTAGTCAAACTCTTAGAAACAGAAAGTAGAATGGTGGTTGCCAAGGGGTGTGGGGAGGGAGAAAGGAGAGTTTAGTGGGTATTTTGTTTCAAGTTTGCAAGATGTAAAAGTTTCTAGCGATCTATTGCACAACAATGTGTATATAGCTAACAATGAAAAATGGTTAAGATGGTAAATTTTATGTTGTGTTTTTGGCCACAATTGAAAAATAAAAAGGAATGTATAAAGGCACTGTGGCAGATTATTGTAAAAATATTCTCTGCCCTTCTCTCACTGTGGGCCCCAATGAGGCCAATTTAGCCATATGACTTGCTTTGGCAAAAAAAAAAAAAAAAAAAATATGAGTAGAAATTACACATGTGACTTCAGAGCAAAAGCTCTGAAAGGCCATCACATGGTTCTACCATTTCTCTTTTCTCTGTGCCTTGAGACCTACATGTCCCAGTCAGGGGATGTTCCTTCTGGGTCCCAGATGAACAGGACGAAGAGCGTATCTGCAGTCAACCCTCACAGGACATACATTAGCCATGTTTAGGCTGAGATTGAAACTTCAAGGTTGCATTCTGCAGTTTGCTTTAGGCTAAGCCTAGTGACTCAGGCATATTGTTAATAAACATTTATTGATGGGATAAAGATCTCACTAATTCTTTGTTGACACTGAGGCTGCCAAAAGATGTACATAATTGATGTCTTTTCCCAACCTTATAGAAGTTTCCATTATATCCCACTATATTTCCTTTAAGAAGTTTCAACTTACAATGAAGCTAGGAATAACAGGACCTTGACTTACTTAAGTCCAAATTAGCAAGTCAACTTGGCAATTAATGCTGGTTATCAAATACTTTCACCTTCACTTTCTTCAGTCCTTGGCTGCGACCCTCGCTAGATACATTTATACAGACTTTTCAGATAAAACTGTTTACCCAGCATCAACAAAGAGGGATCTAAGCAATTAGAGAATCCACTGCCATCATTTACTGAGCCACAATAATTGTATGGATTGTTGCTGGTTATAGTCATATCATGAATAATTGTTTTAAATATTGTTTTAAAAATGCTAAACAAATAAAAACAGCATCTATGATGCATAAAAATGGCTAGTGATTCTGTTAAGAAATAGAACATGAAATCAGGGTAAAAACCATAATGATACAACAGCTCTGCCGTGAAAAAATCCTTTTCCTAATATTTTTTTAAATACATAAAAACATTTTCTTGACTATTACAACATGAGATAACTGATTAGTTAATTAGTATCAAAATTTCAAAATTACCCATTATTATTTTCTATGTTTCTGGTAAAAAAAAGAAATAAACAAGCATGTTTAATAGGAAGGGAGATATATAAAAAAACGTTAACCATTTGGCTGCCTCCCAGCAACTCTAAAAGATCTTGTTTCAGCTACAAACCACACATTTATATTTTTCCAGATGAGAAATGAAGAGCTAAAAACTGCAACATCCTAGCCATATACAAGTAAGGCTTCACAAACTGCATTCTTTGAACTAAGAAAACTTGGCAAGGCAAATGATCATCTAATGCCCTAAAAATCAATGTATTAAGAGCATCTTTTAACCATACATATAAAAATAAGCAGTGCTACTTTAAAAAGACCATTTTCATTTTGGCCTTACCAATAAGAAAATGTTTCTAGGTACATTTTTACAATAGAGTGCTAATTCATCAGCAGTCGAGTATACCTGTAGCCTAAAAGGGAAGTCTTGTTGAGACTGCTTGATTTGCAAGAATAAGTTAACAAGAAATTCTAAGACATCCCATTACTATTATGTAGCAACTGCTACAAAATAAGCTAATAGAAAGATAAATGATTAAACTGCCAAAAATGTTTGCATACTTTAGTAAATTAATTTTTAAAATAGAATCTCAATACCTCCAGAAGGTAGATTAGTGATTTTTAAAGTCTATTCTAAAATATATCGTGATGAGTGTTTTGGGTTCTCAATGTCAATAACTAATTTTAAAATTGTTTAATAAAATTTGAGTTATTTCTCAAGCCATTTAGTATAATGTATACATTTACCTAGGCTTTAGAAAAAGTTATATACAAACTTGGTATTCATGTGATGATTAAAAAAAACTACAAGTCCTTGACACATTTTTACAATAAGTAAAATTGAAATAAAGTGCTCAAACGCAACCTAGAAGAAAAATAGGTTGCAGAGGGAGGGGTGTGTACCTTGATGAGAAAATGAGAAAATGTAATTTATCATTTTTCTCTTTTCGAAGTTAGATTTAGATCCAAATTTCCTATGGCTCCCATATTTGCATCCTAACTCTACCCGCCATCTTGACCTATCTGCAAAACTTTCCAAGTCTTAATTTTTATTTATCTATTATGTTGTATGTACCCTGATAAAGTATCTCAATTGAGATAAATAGGTATAGTGTATACGTCATAAGGCTACTTGTACTAACTTAATATTAAAATATAATAAATCTCTAAAGTTAATTTACACATCATAAACAGGAGTAATACCATGTAGGGATTAAGAGCAAGGGCTCTGGAAGTTTCTAATCAGTTCTGCCATTTATCATATGATGTTAACTACACTTAATCTTGGGACTCTTCTCTGATGACTCCTTCTTTGTCAAGTAAACAAGGTAAAATAAGGAATTAAAAACACTCAACACAGAGCATAGCGATTTGCTGTGCCAGGCAGTAAATGGTAGCTACTATGTTAACATGTAATGTTTAATATGCTGGTTAATTACTATGTACTAATCAGCTATTTGTAAGGCTGTGTGCAGTCTAGATGGTTGAAGTGTGCAGGTGATAGGAAGGGGAAGTAGGATAGGCAGCTGGCAGGTCCTGAAGGGTGAATGGTTATCTGAGGCTGAGCAGAGAAGCCAAACCACACAGCAGGTCCCACAGTGGAGAAGTAACCTCATTAATGAAGTCTGAGTGGAGGGCACAAAGGCACAAAGTGGGCAGGCTTGGAATATCCTATGGCAAAGGGAAATTAGACTTGCTCCCTTCTCTCTCAAAATTCTACAACCTAGAAGATAATGCTACATGTAATTATACCTCAAGAGTTCTAAGCAATCTTGCGATGAAGGACCAAAATAAAAGTAGATGATGTATATTCTCCCCACAGACAGGGGAGGCAGTGTTGGACAGGAACAAAACGAGAGCAAGCAGAAGCTGACGTCGGGTGTGCAGGACTCAGCTGTTAACACCTCCATTGGAAGCAGCAGCGACAAATAACCAATGAACACAAATGTTCTCAAACCCACAGCTGTCATTGCCTCTCACCTGCACTCTGAGAAGTGGGTAGAGGGGTGCATGTTACTGGCACCAGCCTGTTTGCAAACTTGTCTCCCATCTTTCCCAAAGGTCAACATGATTCACCCATGATGCATGTGGAGATAAAGAACCACTGACACCTTCCCGAAGCAAAACAAAGGGGACTGGGACTCCCTACTTTTAGTCTAGAGTGTACTGATCACAAATCAAACGTCCTTAAAGTTCCAGACTCTCCCCAATCCACCCTTCCCCACAAGATGGGGAAGCTAAGTGAGTGAAATTTTTGGAGCTGTATTTGGGTTGTTGCATTGATAAAAGGACAAGTTAGAATCAATTCATCTAAGAATTTATCAAACAGTAACAATACAAAAGACTGTGAGGAGGGAAAAAATTAAATATAAAACAGCCTTTTCACTTTTACATGTTCTTCATAACTTCTGGTATATTTTACCTCTGAAAAGAGGTGGGCAAAGTAGAAATAAAATTCAAACTTATGCATTGTGTGAGCAACTTTCATAAAGGTTTGTGTGAAGATAGTCTGTTTTAAGCCAAAAAGAACATACCTGCAGATTTCATTATCTACAACATTAATCTTGGACAATCCGAAATTAGATTCAGTTATAATAAATGAAAAGTTTTCTACAAGTATTTGTGCATGTATGCCTTTATGTTGTTCAACTATATTACTTAATGTTTTTTTTTTTAAAAAAAGGACTAAGCATGTAAATCTGTTAACACAGAAAAATATCTAGGATAATCATCCATCTTACTAATTAAGGGCTACCTAGAGATAACCAACAGTAATTGGTCCCTTCACAAACTCATTCAGCACTATTATGAGTATTTCTATTGCTTGTTCTTTCAAATTTTTACCGAAGTAGAGATTCAGAGTCCAAGTGTGTCAAAGCACATAGTTTTACAACTTTATAGTTCTTTAATAACAATGCCATTAGTAACAAAGTGTATCAATTATCTCAGGGCTTAAACAATATGGAGTTTCAACATTTTTGCTACTGCATGTAAAATGATCAAACTTGTTTCGATTTATAAATACAGTATTCGCAAATACAGATGCACTTAGCCACTAGGTGACTACCTTGTTTTATCTTTGGCAAAGTGCTTATCTTATATAGCCACTTAACAAATAGCACCTTAATAGTAACCTTATATAGCACCATCCATTCATTACACATCTATTTAGTATTTATTTAGTATTTATAGTGTGTAATGTATTAAAGTCATATAGTCTAGTGGAGAGAAATGACCTGGCCCCTCCCGGAGTTTAGTCTATAGAGGTAAGTATATGTCGGCAGAGAGGTACCCAGAACACATGCTTCAGGCCTAGTAGCCATGGAAACTCGACTATAGTCCCAGCTTTTTCACTACCTAACTATGTGCCGTTGGGGAGGTCCTTTCACCAATTCCTTTAAGCTTCAGTTGCCTGATCCAAAAAATGTAGGTTCGAATCAGGCAGTCACAACCATGTCAGCCCTAAACAGTCTGAGAGTGTGAGCAATTCGAGGTTGGCGACAACAGCGTCTCATTCTGCTGTGCTGTTCAGCACCTAGAAAAGTAGTACTCTGGATGAAATGAAAGGCAGCAAGGGCCCAACTTGCGCTGCGGGAGATTCCCCGCCATCCCTTCTCACTCTTCAGCTAACTCTTCAGGGCATCTTTAACGGGACGAAGGCCGGGGTATCTGCGATGGTGGAGAACAAACTGTGCAGCTCTCTCCCTTCCTGCAGCCAGAGCAGCTCAAGGAGATGGCCCCTTCCTCCCTCTCGGGCCAGAGAGGACTCAGCAGTCTGTCCAGGGGTTTGCAGGGAGAATTGACCCCCCTCCTTCGTGACCGCAGACTGAGCTCTGGTCCACTGCACCTGCTGGCTGGTCGCCTCGGGTCGGCCCGGCCTCCCCCGGCGGGCGTCACGTGGACGCCTGCCCGCCTCCCCCTGCGGGGCCCGGTTTTTGGCGCGCGGCAGTGACGTCAATGTCCTGTCACCCGCCACCGCCCCGCCGCGGCCCCGGCGACCTCGCGTTTTAAACTCGGCCCCGCCCCGCCAGCAGAGTCCGCGGGCGCTGCCGGCTCCCCGGCTGCGCCGTTAACCGCCAGGCTGCCCCGCGCCCCGCCCGCCCGCGCCGCTCACCTTGAGGTGGCCGCTGTCCGGGCTGCTCGCTTCCTCCTCGTCCTCACCCGCCGAGGCGGCGGGCGGGGGCGCGCCCCGGCCGCGAAGCCCCTGGTGCTGGGCGGCAGCGGCGGGCAAGGCTGCCGAGGCGGCGCCTCCCGCTGCCCCCGGGCTGAGCGTCACATTGTGCGCGTTCTCCCCCCAGCGCCACGGGTACACCATGAAGTCGCTGAAGCCCGGACTGGTGGGGATGAGCGGCGGTGGCGGCTCCGGCTCCCCTCCGCCACCGCACGTAGGCTTGATCGGGGTCGTCCTGATGACCGACACCAGCACCCGCTTCGGGGAGTCGTGGCAGAAGATGACCGGCGGCGGCTGCGGTGGGTTGTCCGCCATCGGCGCCTCCACGCCCCGGATCATCGCCCGGCCCCGATCCGCAGCTCCGGCGGCCACGGACCACACTCCCTGAGCCCGAGTCTAGCTCTTCGCTCCACTAGCCCGCGCTGCTCCGAGTCGCTGGCTCTCAGTCCCGCGGGCTCATGGCCGGCGGATGTTTCCCGAATCCTCCTGAGCGGCGGCCAGAGAAGGAGCAGAGCAGCTCGGCGGGCACTGGGCGTCCAGGGCTGGACCCCAACCTCGAGTCAAGCCCGCCCTTCGCTCTTTGTATTCCCCAAGGCAGGCTGCAGCGGCGGGAAGCAGCGGGCGGCCTGGCTTGAGGTGACAGGAAAGCAGGACTCACAGCCCTGAACCCCCGAAAATAACAACCTGCCGCCGGGGTCCCTACTCCGGTTTTTCCCGCGTTACATTTCGCGCCTGGGCGGAACCAATCACCGCAAGGCCCCTGCCGGATGGCCGCAGCGGCGAGTGACAGGTTGCGCGAGCCAATGGCCGGGCCTAGACTTCTTTCTAGCAGAACGGGGCGGGGCTGGGGCAGTGCGCGGGTCCTTTCTGCTGAGCCATTGGCCGCCGCTCTAGTATTTTTTTTTTTCCGCCTGGAGGGCCAACTGCGTTCGAAACTCCAGGAGAGCGCGCGACTTCAGCACTCGCCCAGACACACTGCAAGGAGCCCCGCCCCCGCCTTCCCTAGGCGCGGGTTGTCAGGGGCGGAGGAGCGTTGAGGGGCGAACAGGGGCGGGCGGCAAGAGAGTTGCTGATTGGACAGGCATCGGCGAGGGGGCGGGGCCGAGACGGTCGTTGGCCGGCCAGGGTGCGCGCCCACATGCCCCGCCCGTCGGCACTGTCTGCCTGTGGCTGTTGGGCTGCGGTTCCCGCGCGCCGAGACTTTAAAGGGCTGGGTCCTGGGCCACACCTCCGGCGCTTGGCTCCCGCCAGCGGCACTGAGGTTGAGGCTTTCCTGCTGCACGGGTTTCCAGTAGACACTCAAAGGTGCCCGATTTCTTAATAGGCTCTGTTGAAATTGCTGTGAATTGACTCTGTGACCCCTGACGTCCTCCCAGCAG
This sequence comes from Pteropus vampyrus, assembly GCF_000151845.1. Classification (NCBI taxonomy): domain Eukaryota; kingdom Metazoa; phylum Chordata; class Mammalia; order Chiroptera; family Pteropodidae; genus Pteropus; species Pteropus vampyrus. The sequence continues at coordinate 371,138 of NW_011889301.1, read as the reverse complement.
AGGTGGGCATCAGCCAGGACCATCACCATCCCGGGCCTCGGTTTCCTACTGTGTAAAGTGGGGTAGTTAAGGAAGTGGTCTTCGAGGTACCGGTTTGCTGCTCGCGGCGCGGAGGGGACACGAACACAAACGTGTACACTCTCACATCCGGGACCCATGCTCCAAAGTCACCCCGAGGACCCCCGCATTCCCGCGACAGTTACCCCGCTGCCCCGGGGCCTCCCCTTCATCCCTGCGTCTGGACCCGCATGGAGCTCCGGGCTTCCCGCAGGGTTCCAGTCATTCCAGACTCCTCTGCTGGTCTTTGCTTCAGGGACCCAACCTCCCGCCATAGGGATCCTGCGAGTCTGAGCCTGTCAACCAGCCACTGAGGGCCAGTGTGGGGCTCTGAAACACCGCACCGCAAAGGATGAGGCAAAATGGAACGTCCAGCCTCTTATTCACTAGAATGGGAAAGAAGTGACTGTGCCTGTTTTGTTCTTGGCTGTATTGCCAGAGTCTAACCTGACTCATGGTAGGCCTTCAATAAATATTTGTTGAATGGATGGAATATCCAGTAGTTAAGGGTTAGAACTTGTAATTAGATTAGGACACACCAGCTAACACACACCCATACACACACACACACACACACACACACACACACACACACAGAGCTATGCCTAAATTAATATAGCTACAATTGTTTAAAAAGATTTACTTGATATGAATAACTAAGATACATTTTAAGTGATAAAAAGGAAACATGAAATAGTATGATTTCATTCATGTTTTTTTTAAAAAAGCTGAGACAATATACATTTTTGCTTTTAGATATACAGAATATATCAAGATACACAAACCGATACATCAGTTGACTACAAGGAGAGGAATTATGTGGCAGGTAAACAGAAGTGAAAAGATTTCAAAAGATACAACATATAACCTTGAATCTTTTGAACACTGAACCAAATGAAAGTATCTTCAATAAAATAGTATATAGCTACCATTTCCTGGAGGCCTATTAGGTATCTACTGATGTACATAATATGGATGGATGTTTCACTTACAATCTACTCAACAATTCTGTGAGCTCATTCTCCATTTTACAGATGAGAAAACGAGGCTTAGCTAAAATCACATAACTCAATAAATCTTTTGGAAGAAGGGCTCTGAAAACTGCCTAGGATTATACCTCAGATCTGCTGAACAAAAGAGGCTAAAAACTGAGTCAAATTTCTCATATTCCAAAACTTTCAGGTTTTAGGGGTTAAATCCAATTTGATGTCTTAATAGTCGATGCGGAAAGCTGAAAGTTCACCTCTCATTTCTCTTAATTTAGTTAACATTCATTTTGTTTTTACAATTTAATACCAAATGATTGTGCCATACACTTCTGAATCTGTTGAAAGGGAAATGAAACCCAACTATTTTATACTTGAAAGAAAAAACAAAAAAGTAGGCACTCGAGTTATGAGTTGAGCAAGATTAAATAGATTAAGTGCCAGAGATAGTTAACTGTTTAACATTCATAACATGCCCCAGAGTGCACGATGAATCATTCAGAATCAGGACACTGACTTTCTGTTTCTAAAAATTATTCTTCGTCAACAGTAACCTGGCAACTCCACTTGCTCTCTGCCATAAGAGACTAAAAGACATGCCAGGAATGTATGACGAGGGCACAGGGTGATTCCAAGAGCAAAGTTGAGGTCATGCAAGACCTACTTGTTTGGCTCCATTTTAATGAAACCAGAAAGCTGAATTGTGTGGATCATCATGTTCCTGGTGTCTTTGTTCTGCCCCAGACATGGTCAACAGCCTATAGCGTATACTAACTGAAGAATACTAAAACCATTCCCAGGACACTTACTGTATAATTACTGTTAAAAATGTAAGACACTTCTGAGAAAACCATATACCTCAAACTCTGTTTTTTAGATGTATTTTAAAATTTCAAGATAAAATCTGAAAAACAAAGCAAAACTTTTTCACTTGGAAAATAATATCAATAAGAGCATTTGAAGCTGCTTGGTTGCTACGAAATCTTTTATCCTAGTTAGCGTGGGAGACTGAGCATAACATAAATCTTTTTCAATGATTTGTCTCTACAGCTAAAAGTGCAGATAAAATAGCTTTGCAAATAGATGTAGATGAAATATGATAAAAATATCCGATCATTTGTTTTGAGATTAACAAGAAGATATTTTACCATAAAAATTCTGCAAAATATTTTCTCAATGTTCTACTTGGCAACAGACTCAAACCTGAGTTCCACAATGTCTCTTATAAATGACAGAAATCTAGGAGGAAATGGTTTCCCACATTATTTCAATGGAAGTTTTAAGCTCTGACAACGGGAAAGGTACATTTTTCATCCAAAAGAGCCTTCCCAAAAATATTTTCCAAGAACCTTGCCCTTGAGAGTTTCAAGTCAAGAGAATAAGAAACCATTTTTAGCATAAATTTGCCATATCTACTGTCACAAATGTCCAAACATCTCATAATGATCAATGATGTTGTTGCTACTTTTCTTAGAAATAGCTCTTTTGGTTTTAAATAGGAGATCTAACTTGGGTTACAAATAAAAGTAAGCCTGTCAGACCAGGTTAGAGAACAAAGAATTATTAAAAGGAAACAGGGGTGTCTAATGGACTCCAGAGTCAGGATTAGAACCTGGAACTGGTCATCAGACCCTCTGGGGATACATGCTTTCTAGCCTCAGCTCCTCTCTCTATAGATGTCTTCCATTCCACTAATCTCGAACTGTTTTATCTGATTCTGACCCAATTCTAATCAAGCCTCTATATTAAAAGACTTACCTTAAACCAAACTTCAAATTCTCAATGAGTTGACCTTCCCCTCTTTGAGACACTGCCAAAGCTATAAGAAGGTGTGATTCTCCCTTACCAATGTAAGCGATAAACTCAGCCCTGTCTTAGCAACAGGTGATATTTAGGAGCCATCACTCAGCAGGGCTAACGAAACACCACTATTTTGCGAGTTGCTTTTAGTAAATCGGGCAAGTAGAAATCAAGTAGATTGAGAGCACATAATAATTTATGTCCTAACAACTAGGAGAATGAAATTGAAACCTCCTATCCTCCATAGACAAAGTATGAACTTGGCCAGAATTTAATAAACAACTTACAAGTACTGATTTTACAGCTTCAGTTAGGTCAAGGGAGCAGCCAGTAAAAGGTAGTGTTTATGGAATAACAATGGGATTGCTTTGTTTTCCTAGAAGATCTGTGAGGTCATAATTTGAAAGAGGGGTGGGGGATAGTACTAATTGTATTATAATGTCTAATAAGTAATATACAGAACAGATCCCATTGATTGAGAAGTGACTTATAAATTATGAGTCAGCAAGAAAACACTTCTCTTCTTCCTCATGGGTTTACTGCCCTACTTCTGAAAATTAAAATTTGTCCTTGGGAGATGGCATGATGAACATGATTATGCATTTGTATCTTTTATTTGGTAGTTAGCCTGGATACTCCAGAGAATAAGATATGTTCAACTCCTACTAGTGGACAGATATCAAGTAGATCTACATCTGCTCTAAACTGCTTCTTGAAACTTGAAGCACTGAAGTGGTCCCATCCCTAACTGTTCTATGGGACTTGGAGAACCACCAACTTTGTTCTCCAGGCTCCTTTCTGCGATGCGCTATTCTAATCTTGCCTGAATAACTTATACTTGAGGACTTAAACTGCTAAGAGAGAAGTTATTTTCTCTCACATAAAATTGGATGTTATTAGTAAATGAAGACATCATGAGGGCTCCACAAAGCTATAAAAATTTCATTTCGAAATTTCCCTTTTTACAAATCTATAGACACAAAAAATAAATTAGTGGTTGCCCTGGGCTAAGGGTGGAAAAAAGAATTGACTGCTATGAGTAGAGGGGTCTTCTGGGGGTGAAGGAAAACCTCTATAATTGGATTGTAGTGGGGGGGTTCACAATTTTGTAAATTTGTGAAACTGAATTGAACACAAAACAGGATAATTTTGTGATATGAATTCTATACTTCAATAAAGCTTTTAAACAAAACCCCAAATTGCACTTTTCAGTAAAAAAATACTTATTTAAAATCCTCATATTTTTAAAGAAATTCTCATATGAACATGCATTCTAAGTGCTGCCTGGCCTTCAATCAGAGAAGAAATTAAGAAAAAAGTAATTCTAGAGCATTCTAGTTGAAGTGCCAAATTGACGACAACTGAAAATAGAATACACATTTATTATTAAATAAATAAATAAAATCATACCCACTTTTGCAACTGGTTGTGAAATATCTACTAATAAAGAAGATTGTCTTTAAAGACATGATTATTTTTCATGCCTTGGAAAACAGCTAAAACCAATGAGATCTTTGAAGATACATCACCTGAATTCTGACTGTAATCGAGTTCAGAAGTCCTTTTATCTTCAGACATCACAGCTGTCTGGCTGAGCTCTTCGGCACCACAAACCCCTTCCTTCCTGTGTCTTGTGATCATAGTACATTTTTTTTCCTTTTTCTCTGGGACTTTGCATCTTGGTTCATTCTGTGCTCACTCCCCCTCTCACTTCCCTCAATTCATTCACTTTTCAGTTTTGTTTCTTGTCTCACAACTCTCATGAGACTTGATATTCAAATGTCAATGATGTTCCACTAGCAAAATTCAATGGCTTTCTTTAAATATGATTCCCATGCCAATCCCCAGAAATAAACTTTGTTGTCAGTTTAGTCTTTCCAGACCTTTTTAAATGCATTTATAGCATGTGCATACAAAAATGCAAGGTCCTTTTTGTAGCCTTTCTTAAAAAATATAGGTATTAAACTGTTACTTTCACTCTGTGACTTGATTTATCACTTAGAAAATTAAATCCTAGATATCTCTCTACGTTGTGCATTGAGCTTTGCCTCATTCTTTATGTTCACTGCCTAGTATTCCACAGTTTGTACAGTTTATTTGACAATATTATTCCATATTATTATTCTACTGATGGGCATTTAGATTGTTTAAATTTTTTCTAATAGTTTAAACAATAATGCAATGAGCATTCTTAGGTATCCCTCCTTGGGCGCATGGACACAACTGCTGCTGGCATGAAAAATTACTAAGTTGAAAGCTATAGAAAATTTTAACTGATAGATATAGCCAAATTGTCTTTCTAAAATGCGGTGACAATTTATATTCTTTCCAATAGTATAATAGAGGTTCTATTTCCTCACATTCACTTTTATCCTGAACATTATAAATATCTTTTACTGTTGCAAAACTGATGGCAAAAATCATTTTTTATTTCAATTTGCATTGCCTTGATTATGTTGCATTTAAGCACCCTTTTATATATTTGCTAGCGATTTGATTTTTTCTTCAGAAAAAAATCAGAAAAATCTCTGTCCATATCATTGGTACATTTTTCCACTGAATTGTTTTCTCAATGATTTGTATATACTACATATTTATCTATTGTTAGTTATAAATGATGTAAATATTTTCTTCTGATTTGTTACTTTCTTTTTTTTTCTTTTTTTTCTTTTTATGAAGTTTATTGGCGTAACATTGGTTAATACAATTATATAATATTCAAGTGTACATTATCATTTCACATCTATATATTCTACTGTGTGATTACTACCCAAAGTTCAATTTCCTTCAGCTACCATATATTTGATCCCCTTTACCCACTTCACACTCCCCCAAACCCCCTCTATATTTGACCCCCTTTACCCTGCCTACCTCTTCCCTCCTCCCACAACCCTTACACTCTGGTGACCACTAGTCTATTGTCCATGTCCCTGAGTCTCTGTTTATCCGGTTCATTTGCTGCTTTTAGGTTTATATACCACATAAGTGACACCACGTGATTTTCAACTTTTTCTGTCTGGCTTATTTCGCTTAGCTTGATTATCTCGAGGTCCATCCAGGTTGTCGCAAATGGCAGTATTTCATTTCTTCTTATGGCTGAGTAATATTCCATTGTTTATATGTAGCACAGCTTCTTTAGCCAATCATCTGTCGTAGGACACTTCAGTTGCTTCCATGTCCTGGCCACTGTGAATAGTGCTGCTATGAGCATCGGTGTGCAAATATCTTTTCAGATATGGGTTTTCAAGTCTTTGGGGTAAATACCCAGTAGAGGGATCACTAGATCATATGGTAGATCAATTCTTAGTTTTTTGAGGAAACTCCATACTGTTTTCCATAGTGGCTGTACCCATTTACAGTCCCATCAGCAATATATGAGGGTATTTTTTTCTCTGCATCCTCTCCAACATTTGTTATTGCTTGTCCTGTTGATTATAGCTATTCTAACCGGTGTGAGATGGTATCTCATTGTGGTTTTGATTTGCAGTTCCCTAATATCCAGTGATGTTGAGCATCTTTTGTTGGCCATTTGTATGTCCTCTAGGGAGAAGTGTCTGTTCAGGTCTTCTGCCCATTTTTTGATTGAATCGTTTGTGTTTTTGTTGTCATTGAGTCGTATGAGTTCTTTGTATATTTTGGATATTAGGCCCTTATCGGAGGTGTTGCTTGCAAATATATTTTCCTATTCAGATGATTGTCTCTTTACCTTATTGACGGTTTCTTTTGCTGAGCAGAAACTTTTTAGTTTGATGTAGTCCCATTCATTTATTTTAGCTTTTACTTCCCTTGCTTTTGACGTCAAATTCACAAAATCTGTCTATTCTTTGTTTATTGCGTCCTTTTTTGGAATTCTAATTTTATTCTGTTGGACTTAGTGCCACTCCTAGACCAGGGCACTTGAGTCTCTGCCCTGGGCCCCCAACTTTATAGACCTATGTTCTGGGTTTCCTATGGCCAAACTCCTTCCCAGAGGGTGAAGAGTCCGTGGGTGTGAATTCAGGCAAGGGTGAAGAGTCAGTCTCTACTGTCATCACTGTCTGGGTGTGTAAGTGCCCTCCTGTGGTACCCTGGCTGGTATCCAGTACCAGATTTTGAAATATGCTGATAGAAATGTCCTCCAGTGCAGGCTACAAACCCACAAAAGACATTTTGTAACAAGAGGACTACTATTTCATACAAATAAAATGGACTTGTACATTTTGGGCCCGTGTGCACCACATAAAAATGTAGTCTTACCCTCAGGGGAATACAGTAAAATTCTTTTTGTCTGACTTGAGAAACCAGATACAAATTACAGTCTAATAACAGTAGGGATAACCTGATAAACCTCAGCCTGTGATTGCCATGTTCATAGTAAGATAGGAACAGAAGGATCCAGAATTCTCACATGAGAGGGCTTTAGAGTGGCAGTCTTGGTGGGAAGGCAGTGCCAGGGGACTTGCCTTGATACTGTTGTTCATAGCAAACACGATATTTTTACTTAGAGCACATGTTACATACCAATACAAAGTAGCAAACACAAAATTTACATAAGATTAAAGCGGTTTCAATTATTTGTACAAATAGATTTTACTGTCATTACCACTGGAATTGGTGACACAGGTTGTGATTTGGGAGGCTAACCTATCCTCTAAGCACTCCTCAACACCCCACTGTCAGCAAGCATTAGGAAATGGGACAGTTTTATCCTTCTGCAGAGTCTTGACTGTGATCAAGTGACTATGAGGTAATAATATTGATTCTCTTACGCTCCACAAAAGACATAAGCTTCTATTATAGACCCACATGATGAATTATCGCTGATTTGGAATCAAGTTTAAAATGACATGTGGCTAAACACTGAATAATACTAATTTGGCTTTTTAGAATAAAATCGAAAACAGATTTAAATGAAGCAGCTTAATGAGGGCAGCTGGTTAATAATGCTTTCAATAAGCACTTCAATCTTGTAAGAGGTTATTGAACTGACTCTTGGGTTGGCTGGCCTTTTTGTCACAGTGAGAATTTGTGGATTTGTTGGGTGCCCTAGTTGTAAGCTTCTGCCAAAGTTAATACATTGTGTATCTATTGAAACTTTCTGCTGTGGCACTTCATCTTAATTATTGTCATTCAATTAAGGTAAGTAAGCACAAATTCATTTTTAGGTTAAGTTCTATTCTTCTTCACTTCTTTGTGTCAGAGATTAACTTTGGAGAATGGTATCAGTACAGTTATCGCTGATTTTTTTTTAACTTTTTATTCAGAGCTTATTTTTTTTGACTTACAGAAACTAGTACAAAGAGTTTCCATATGCCCTTCAGTCAGCTTTCTCTAATACTGTCACCATAGCCAATGATCAAAACCAGGGAATTAACATTAGGGCAATACTGTTAACTAAGCTACAGTTCTTACTCAAATTTCACCAAAATTTTATTTAGAATCACACAGATCACAGGTTATCATTTGTCTTTACTTCCCTCCAGTCAGTAAAAGTTTTTCAGCGTTTCTTTGTCTTTCATAATGCTGACGCTTTTGAAGAGAATGTATTGATTACATTGTTGAACATCCCTCAGCTTAGATTTATGACTCATTTTTTTCACTTAGCATGTTTTAAAAGTTTATCCATGTTAAAATGTAAATCAGTTTTTTATTCCTTTTTATGGCTGATCAAAATTTCATTGCATGGACAAATACTACATGTTGTTTATTCATTTATCAACTCATGGACATTTGGATTGTTTCCACTTTTTGTCTATTATGAAAAGCGATGATGCGAACATTCACGTGAAATTTTTTACATGGGTGTATGTTTTTATTTCTCTTGAGTAATACCTAGGAGTAGAACTGCTGGGTCATATGGCAACTGTAGTTTTAACTTTTTGAAGAACTGCCAACTTGTTTTCCAAAGCAACCACACTATTTACACTCCCACAAGCAGTGTATGAAGGTTCTGATTTCTTCACATCCTCACCAACATTTGCTATTATTTTTTCTATTACAGCCATCCTTGTGGGTATGAGGCCCTTCATTTTTTAAAAGTTCTTTATATTATAGAATATTTGCCTTTTGTCTATGGTATATATGCTCTGAATATTTTCTCCCAGATTGTCAGTTGTTTTTTTACTTGATTCAAGAAGTTTTTGTCACATAAATTTATTAGAAATTTCATCTTTACCTTAGTGACTTGAGGTGCTACCTTTGTCACATACTGTCTCTATAGATATTTGGGTCTAATTTTTACTTTATGTTCTATTCTACTGGTCCATTTGCCTATTCATTCACCAGTACCACACTGTTTTAATTATAGTGACTTCTATGTTTTAATTATAGTGACTTATATGTGTTAATACTGAGAAAAGCTAATCCCCACATAGTTTTTATTTTTCAGTGTTTTCTTGGTTATTCCTGCATGTTTGTTTTTTTATATGAACTTTAGTATCAACTTTTCTGACTCTATAAAATGGCTCATTGTTATTTTTAATGGGATTGCATTAAATTTACAAGTTAATTTAGTGATAATTTATGTCTTTATAATGTTCAGTCATGCCATCCAAGAACAGGGGATGTCTTTCTGCTATTTTCAAGTCTATTTTCATATCTTTCGGTAGTGTTTTAACATTTCCTCATATAGCCATTACATATTTTTATATTAATACTTTTTATTTTTCAATTACTCACGCATTTTTTTGTTAAATTTAATCCTAAATACTTAATCTTGTTTATTGCCATAGGAAATGAGATTATCTCTAACATTATGTCTTCTGTTTATTGTTCGTGTATATAAAGGCTGTTGATTTTTGTATGTTAATGTTATGCCCTACTACTTCACTGAATTCTGTTATTGTTTAAATTAATTTCATCATTGATTTTTCTGGAGGTTTCCAGGTATACTATCATATCATCTGAAATATAGATAGTTTTACTTCTTTACCCATTCCGATACCTCTAATTGATTTCTCTTGTTTAATTGTACAGGTTAATACCTCTAGTACAATGTTGAATAGTAGTAGACAGTGCACATCCTTATCTTGTTTCCAATCATAGGAAAATTGCCTATAGTGTTTTTCCATTAAATAAGAAACTAGCTTCAGGAGTAAACATATATTTACATATATATATATTCTATTATGTTAATATATATATTATATATATTCTATTATGTTAAAAAACTATTATTTAATTCCTATCTTCTTGAGTGTTTTTGTGATGAAAACATGTTGATTTATTCAAAGGTTTTCTCAGCTCCTATGGTGATAACAATATTTTTCTTAGATTTATTAATATAGTATATGACATTAATTTATTTCCAAATATTAAGCCAGATTTGCATTTCTGGAATAAATCCCACTTGGTTATGGAATGTTATTTTCTTAATATGGTATTGAATTCTTTTTGCTAATATTTTGTTTAGAATTTTTGTATCAATATTCATGAATGATATTAGCCAATAGTTTTTTTTTCTTTATACTGTATGAAGTTTAGAAATCAGTGTTAAGCTTGCTTCTTAAAAGAAATTAGGAAGTTTCCTTCCTTTCTAATACTTGAAACTAATGGTTTGGTAGAATTCCCTTGTGAAATCTTATGGGCCTTGTGCTTTCTCCTGGAGTATTTAATAATTTTCTGTTTGTTCTATGGAAATCGGTCTCTTTAACCTTTCTAACTCTAATGGGTTTGATATTGCTAATCTGAATTTCCCTAGGAAATTATCAATTTGCTCTAGGTTTTAAAATTTATTTACATAGAAGTCCACAAATAGTCTCATATGGTTTATAAATCTTTTTTTGCCTCAATGGTTATTTCTCCTCCTATTGATATTCATTTATAATGTGTTTGAAGAGAAATATAATATAATGGGTGAAGATATGAAAAGAGAATTTCTTCCTTTTTTTGGCATATTTCTTTTCTGGTGGAAATATTCATATATAACTTACATAAATTTTTAAAAAGCAGTATGGACAAAACAATAAACCCCCAAAAAGACACACACACACACACACACACACACACACACACACACATACACACACACAGAGGGGTGGTCTCTAACTGGTGTCTACTATATGGGGTTTATGGCTCAGTAATACTCCTTGATATAAATTAACATGTCAAGATACAATTTGAGTTAGCCAATTCTTTCAAAAATTACAATTGTGTCTGAGGCACATTTTGGAAATGATTGCACTATTAGTTAAATGAGTACATTTTAATTTGCATGCTGCCCTCCCCCATCCCAGGTGCTCAAAAGTTGATGACTGATTATCACTTTGACATAATTATAACACCTTACATTATCACGATGCAAAGCACTGCTACATATTTTATTTCTCCATCACAATATCTGTATTAAGTAGACATTTTTACAGCTGAAAAAAAAAATCTCAAAGAGATTAAGTGGCTTTGTTCAGGCCATCTGGCTCACACAGGGTGGGGTTAGGACTGGCACCATTTCCACTCCTCTTCCCTTTATGCCATTACGTAGTGCTCAGCACAGCCCGACTTCTATGCAGTGTTTTAATGGTATGCTCCATCACAATGTTTGCTAAATGATAATGTCAATAGCAGAGATGTTATATAGGCAAAACAATTTAGAGATTGTGCTTTTAAATGCTCACTCAGCCTTAAGAGGGTAATTATTCAATAACTTAAGAAACCCAGCCACTTTAAAAGATTTACAATAATGGCAGAAATGATCTTTGATGCTAAGCAAAAGAATCAAGTGTACTGTATTGCTTAGCATTTCTATTTAGCAGAAAGCAAGTTTTTAGACATTCCACTCTCATTCATTCAACAAATATTTGTTGAGTGCCAGGTATGTGCCAATCACTGTTCTTAGCATTAAGGATACCAAAAACAAAGTCTTTGTTCTCAGGTACTTCACACTCTAGTGGAGGGAGACAGATGACAAACAAATGAACATATACAGTGGAAAATGCATGGAGGAACAAGATAAAGTGGGAAATGGGACTTTAATTAGGTGATCAAATAAGTCTCCCCGATAAGGAGACATCTGAGCAGGATGTAAGAGAATTTAGGGAGTGGGCTATATTGGGGGAAACCTAGCTCCAAGCATAGGAAACAATAGGTAGGAAGGCCCTGGGGCAGGAGAGAAAGTTCTCTCTGTCATTCTTACAAGTGTAGAAGAGAAAGCATATTCTCATTCATAGAGGGCTGCCAGAGCTCAACATTTTTCTCAAGATTAGAGAATTAGTGTGAACAGTGTCTTGTATTTACATGATTGCTTTTATTAAAAAAAAAAAAGTTTTTCTAATAAATAGTAAAACTTGCTATGCCTTTGTTGCCTGGACAATGTCTTATATTTTAAAAAAGAAAATACTGACCATTTTATTTATTCCTCTATTTTTATCTTCATGGTCTCACTGTTTTTTTTAATTAATTGAATTTTTACCTAAAGAACGTACTCAAGCTACACACCATGAGGCGCTAGAAAAATTTAGTTAACCAGGGAAAAGGACCAGAAGAGATATCTTTTAACCTGATCACTTGTTGAGCTGAACTGCCTTTGTTGTTACAGAAACCACACTTCTTACTCAGGATGTTTATCTACGATTCTCTTATGTTTTTCTCTATGCTAGAGAAATATCCAGGATATTTGGTGTCTCTGTTACTCACCTCACAGCCTAATGATCTCCAAACTCCAAACCCCAAACTCAATGATTTAAAATAACAACCATGCTATTATCTTGTGATTCTGTAGGTTGACTGAACTTTACTGGGCCGTTCTCCTGCCGGTCTTGCTCAGTGTGTCTCAGGCAGTTGCAGTCACAGGGTAGGTGGGTTTAAAGCCATCTTGAAGCTTGCCAGTAGTGCAGGAAAGACTGGGTCTTTCTCCTTCCCCATCAAGTCTTAGGGCTTCTCCTCTCCATGTGGCCTTTCCACATGGCTGTTTGGGCTTTCTCACAATATAGCAGCTAGATTCCAAGAAAAAGGAAATGGAAGCTTCCATTTCTCTTAAAGGTGAGGCCCAGAATTTGCACAGCCTCATTTCCACTTCATTCTATTAGTTAACAGAGTCACAGTCAGTCCAGATTCAATGAGGGAGGGGACTGAACATTTGCATGCATACCGGAAAGTGAAGTTCATTGTGAGTCACCTTCTCATCCATTCATAGTGTAACACATGTACCACTCTGGAGGAGGATTTGAACAGTAGGGGAGGATGTGCTTGGGGTGGGGAAGGGAGTATATGGGAAACCTCTGTACCTTCTGCTCAATTTTGCTGTGAATCTAAAATCGTTCTGAAAAATAAATTCTATTAAATATTTTTAAAATACCAAAAAAATGCCAGTTGTTAATAATAATTTGGGGGGATGGGGAGGTAGAAGAGCAAATTATGAAGATTTTTCTATCACATATTTTGATGATGTTTGGTTTCATTTTAATTTTTAATATGTATAGACTTTTAATCAGAAAAAAATATGATATATATGAGAAAACAGAAGGGATGACCAACTCCTCTAGGATGAATAATGAAAGATAACAGTGGGGGAATCTACAAATGTATTTTGCTGTTTCATGTCAGGCCTGACATAGCTGATGCTCTGTATTAGTTGGCAAAAGTCTTATTACTGCTTATTAATAGTCTCATTGAGCTGGCTGAGAAAAGGCCCATCCTCTCAGAAGCAATAGCTGCCCCTTTGTCAGTAACTGCTACCTGGAACTAAGAGAGACAGTGCCTTTGGGGAGCAAAGATCTCAGAGGGTGTGTAGAGATACTATAATATCATGATTTACTGTCTTACATCTCCAAAGGTACCTTTTATTGCCACCTCTACAAAAATGAATCTGAGCCGCTTAATAATTTTTTTTCTTTTTTTTTCTTTTTTTTTTTTGCTAGCAGATGTTAAGCTCTGACGATAATGGCTGCTGGAAGGACACTGGAACAGAAAGTGTTTCTCTCTCAGTTCTGTGGTGGATTGTAGGATTGCAGCCAGGCCACTGCAGAGCATGTGTTTTCCTCCATTGCTAACTCCAAGTAGTTTCTCTACTGCCTGCTAGGCTTCTGGTGTTTCCATCTGTCAACCTGGGCTGTGGCAGGATAGCCAGGAGCCCCAGAATGCATGAGCCTGTGTCCCAGCCAGGTGGCTGTTCCTGGCACCCTCTTCTCTGCCCCTTGTATGCACACACCAGGGCCCTTTGGGACTAGGTATCTAGTGGGCCAGTCATGTGAACTTGTTCCTTGCAGTGTCTAGAGTCTCCCCAGACCAAGCCATACGTAGAAGAATACTGGGTTCACGCAGAGCAAGATCTCCCCAGATTCTGGTTCCAGCAGTGTCAACAGCAGCACTGAACTCCCTTTGTGCATTCTTCCCATCCCCTAATCAGCCTTGATTTGCCTGAGCCCTGGAGAGCTACTCTTGCTTTCCTAGTGATTTTGGACCATCTCTGCCCTGACAACCCAGCAAACTTTTCCACCATCCAGTGGGGCTATAAACACACCTTCCTCAAGAAAGTCTGAAATCCCTTCCAACTTTGTTGTTCCTTGGGTACCTTCACTCATTTCTAAGGTACCTTTAGGATTCTTTTTCTATCTTTCTAGTTACTCTCCTGTCATAGTTTAATAATTCTCTAAATTAAGCTTCCCCTGTTTTACTGTGTGCTTCTGTCTTCTGATTGTACCCAAACTGATATATAAAACATTAGTGTACAATGGAATATTTTGTGGCCATTAAAATAATGACATAGATGTAGTTATTGACACAGAACTATGTCAATGACATCGTTAAGTGAAAAAGGTAAATATGTAAATTTATATGTGTGTTTACACGCACGAAGGAGACTACAAAGATGCTTAGAATGTGTGTTGGCAAGTGGTTATTTCTGGGTGGTGAGATTTCAGATAAGTTTTACTTTCTTTCTTTGTGCTTTTCATGGTTTTAACTTATTTCACTGAGTATGTATAATTTCACCCAAAGCAATAAAGTTAATTCCTCTCAACATTCAAAAAACTGGGACGCACTCTGGGTTTAAAAGATAAAAGTCTAAACTCTTTACCATGCCACACAAAGTAATTCAAGGTCTGACTCATCCCTACTGCTGTAGCCCTATATTTTGCCACTCTACACAGAAATTCTTTCTGATCTGAAGCTCCCAATCTCATATCTATGGGATCATGTAACTCTCCCTGGAATGGCTCGCTCATTCATCAAAGCTTCCCTCCTTTCTGGAGGCTTTCCTAATTCATTCCCCTTAACCTTGTATTAAGGTGTAAGTTCATCAAAGAACAATGGAAGAAGTGGTCTGAGCCCCTGCTGGTGCAGGATCTCTGTTCTTTGGGGGTCAAGCAATCTTCACTGTGTGCCTTGATCCCAGGCTGAGCACCTCAAATGTACCAGCTTCTAGATAACACTAAACATGTCAGTGACAAAAGACAATCAGTCTTCTAACAGATGACCCTGACAGATCCAATTGCTGGTTTGTATTTTCACTTTAGCTTAGCGCTGCTCAAATTTCACTGTGCATGGATATTCTTAGGGAAGTGCAGACACAAATATTGTAAAGTACAGATTCTGATTCAGTAGCTCTGGGGCGAGCCTGAGATTGTGCATTTCTCACAAGCTGCTGGGTGATGTGCAGCTGCTGGTCCTGGATCATTCTTAGAGAGTGAGGTGTTAGCTCCTTCTTAAATACATTTCTAAAATATAATCCAAGCAGAAGAGTAGCCCTATTTCAACATCTCAGTCAATTTAATCATAGTATGGATACAATATAGCTTTCACCTTGCAAAATGATATTTTGAGGGGGTGAGGGTCTAAGTATATAATTTCCTCTCACTAGCACCTCAGTAAGCATTCCTGCATATCATTTCTATTAGTGATATAATTATGGACTCCTTCTTAGCTCCCCTGTAGGGCTTAGGTGCACAGTCACATCCTCCACCTGCTTGCACAGCTCTTTAAGGAGAGAGACCACATCCTCCTCACATCCAAGCTGTTGGCTCAATGCTTAGCAGGAAAGCATAATGATTAGGGGTGCAGACTCAAGTCAGACTGCCCACATTCACGCTACTAGCTCTACCACTTACTGAGGCACTCGTTTCACTGTCAGATGTGGACAGCAGACACATCTGCCTCCTCAGGTTGTTGTAGGGATTAAATGAACAGATAGAAAATGCTTAGAATGAGGACTAGCACCTAGTAAGCACAGTATAAAATTTAGCTATGATTATCTGTGAATGTGTAGAATAATGAATCTTTCAGAAAAAAAAGAAACAGTATCACATCTATTTGATCATACATGTATTAATTAATTTTCACACATTAATTTGTTCCATTTTTACTTTATTTTTAACACATGCAAAATTATTTGTCAAAATTATTGGCCTGATATAGGTACGCCTTTTGTACCATTGGACTGACGATGCAGAGCACATCAGTCCAATGGTACAAAAGGCATACCAATATCAGGCTAATCACCACCTGCAGGGAATTCTGTGTATTACCTGCCCAGCCCTCTATTTATATCTGCTGGTGCTCGAAAACTTATTTTCCAGTGTTCAGGGAGTTGACTCCAATCAGACTACAGCTTAGCCTGGTGATCTGGTCAGAGAAGTAAATATCCTTCACTATAGCAATTAGTTCAAGGTGTGCACATGACCCAAGACAGACCTGCAATTCAACTCTGGGACACCTGAGCCAGTGTTAACAGTAAAGTCCTCTTTCTTTCCCTACTGGGCTTACAACTGTAAGCCTTCAAACATGGCACTACTGGGAAAATCTATGGAGAGAAACTGGTGAAAGGGAAGCCAATACAAAAGAAAATAAAGCTTGGAAGGTGGGGCAGAAAGAGATCAGGTCTTAACATGGTTTATCCCCAATCTAGCTATGCCTGATTCATTATTGGACCTTTTTCTTGAGTCAACAAAGTCCTTTGTTTTACTTATTCCAGGTGGGTTTTCTGTTGCTCACAACTGGGAGGATCCAGAATAAATGTGGAACTAAATTCCAAATTATTTTATTCAGCCTTGATGATGACCAAGATCAAATTTTAATAAGAGGAACTTTGAAAGAATAAAAAACTGTTCTATGGGCACAGTGCTCTGAGGATACAAAGCACTGTGCTAGCCAGTCGCATCTCACCATCAGAAAAAACCTTGCTGATCCTGAGAATACAAATATTAATAGGCTGGGTACAAGTCCTTTCCAGATTTAAATATTCTATATCTGGTCATAAATGGATTTGGGCTTGCTAGAAGTTCTCCTATAGCATTTTGATTGTTAATGGTTTATGGTTCTGCAATTCTTAACTTTGAGACTATGTACTTGCTTTATTCATTTGCTGTGGGAACAATTTGAATTTACTTGTAACGACTAGACGGGGAACTTTAATTTCAGTGATCTTATTACAAGTGACTCAGCTGACATAAAGGACAGATGGGATACTCTTAGATGTAGGAAAAATAGTTTTGTTTATATATTATGCAAGTAAAAACAATTGTAAGAAATACAATTTTTAAAAATCTTTTTCAATTTATTTCTTCGGTTTTATCTTCCTATCAAACGTATGAGGAGCACAGAACCAATTATAATCATCCTAATTTTATAGAGGAGAAAAGTTAAGCAAGAGATGGCAGTAATCCAGTTGCAAAACAGAGTATACAGAATGCAGCTCTTTGGTGATTCACAAAAACTCACACCTTTTACAGCCTGACTGTCCCCTCCTCTTTGGCCCTCATCCAAGTGTTGCTCCCTATATATAACTAAAAGTAATAAAGCTATATGTTTTTTTTTAATTTTCAACTGATATGTGTTTTTCAGTCAATCTGGAAGATTTTAGTGTATTTTATTATTCTTAATGGAATTCATACATTAAATAACTCAAGGTAATTTACATTTTGTATGTAAACTTGACTGCATTTCCAAAGGAGCCAATAAATAAATGGCTAAGGAAGGGCTGGTGGTATTATTCAGTACTCATGCCTCACTGCTTTTTTGGCATGCTTTATTATGAAACCTTTATGGATGTATGTGAATGGCTTTTGTTTTTTTCTGTTTGGTATTATAATTACTAAAGATAGTTTTTATACCTTGGATTATTAGAAAGATCAGGCTGTTAAACTGACCACATTAAACATAATGTTGCAAATAACTCATGCTAATGTGGTGAAGTTGCATTTTAAGAACGCGTTTATTGATGCAATTTCTCAGCAGAAATATGGCCAGGAAAAAATTGTGGGGCTGCTTAATAAGTTACCATCAGTAAGTTCTATGTTAATCAATAGCCGCATAAGAGCTAATACCAGTTAGAGGCTACTCATCTCTATTTCAGTGGTCCTAAAGGTGTTCTTAAACCTGAAGCCACCAGGATTGGTTGACTTACAACTTTAGGCAGTTATGATTTGGAAAGTAGGATGGAGTGCTCACAGGGCATGTCTTAAGAACGTGCTGTGGTTGGCTATGTCGGAAAGGATAGGAAGAAAACAGGGAAGGGGAATGTTTCCCGAACTCCGGTAAGAAAATGACAGGCACTTCTCCCAAGTGGTAATGGTTCCTTGGTGTTGTGACTTGGTGATGGCAGCTCAAAGATGCCAGAGACAAATTTGGCTTGAAGTAGTGCTTCTCAATGTATGGTCTCTTGTGCCTGTGGTGATTCAGGTGCATGAAGAGTGTTTGAAAATTTCATTCACTTCATAATAATGTAGTCTTATTATGACTCTACCTAGTGTAAGGCCTGATTCAAAATGATGATGATATTAGTAATGTTGATAATGACATATTGAGGATTCATTTGGTGCCAGGCATGGTGCTGAACACTTCAGATGCATTATCTGACCCAGTCCTCACAATAATCCTCTGAAGTAGGTACCATTATTTTCTTCATTTTACAGAAGAGAAAACTGGGACAAGATAATAAGGAATGTGCCCAAGGTTACAAAGTTAATCAGTGGCTGAGCCAGGATTCAAATCATGGTCTAACTCCAAAACAGATGTTTCCTTAAAAATATCATGGCAAAATACACAAAATTTACTTTTTAAATTATTTTAATGTGTACAGTTCAGTGGTATTTAATACATTTACATTTTGTGCAACCAACACAACTATATAGTTCAAGAAAATTTTTATCACCCTAAAAGGCAACCTCATGCCAGTTAAGCAGTCACTCCCCATCCCATTTCTCTTGGAACCCTGGCAACCACAAATTTGTTTCCTGTCTCTATAGATTTGCCTATTCTGGACATTTCATGTAAATGGCATTGTATAATATTTGCGTCTGGCTTCTTACACTTAGTAATGTTTTCAAGGTTCATCCATGTTGTAGCAGGTATCAGTAAGTACTTCATTCCTTTTTAGACCCAAATATCAATCCATTGTGCTACATTTTGTTTATGCATTCATCAGTTGATGTACATTTGGCTCTTGTGAGTAGTACTGCTATGAACATTCAGGTACAAGTTTTTGTTTGAATACTTGCTCTTAATTCTTTTGAGTAAAAAATAAAGGCTTTTTATTTTATTTTAATTTTTATTTCTGCTGACTCCAAGGAGATGACCACATATCTTAAAATATTCGGACATTCAACAAATATTTGAGAATCTACTGTACAGCCACCTAGAATGCTAAGCACTGGGAATATAAATTGCAAAGAATAGGACAGACTTCATCCCTGTCATCCTCAGAAATGACAGAAAAAGGAATAAGTGAGTAAAATAAAACACAGAGCTGGTAGCAGTTAGAATTTAGGGTTCCTTTTCTATTTGCTATTAAAGTAAAGTAAAAGCTGGCAATGACATACGTGAGCAAGATGCTCTATGCAAGAACAAGTAGAACTAAGAGTCGCTTAAACAATAATGGTGTTTATCATCTTATGTAATAATAAGTCTGAGGTAGGGAGGTTCTTAAGTGGGGTAAATCAGTAGCTCAGGAACTAGGTTTCCTCCATCCTTCTGCTCTGCCATCCTTATTGTCACAATAAGGAATGGCAACTCTAGGCATCACGTTCTCCTCACATAATAAGGGCAAAAGAACAGAAGTGGGAAGATGGTAGATCTCTTCCCAATTCCTTTTTAGGTACAAGAAAAACGTCAGGAGAAATTTTTCAGAATACTTCCCCTCGGGTCTGTTATGCTAGATTTGCACCAGAAGCCTATTCTTACACCAATCATTGGCAAGGGAATGGAATTACATGGTTTAGGATTAATCAGCTTTGAGGATGGAAAGGCGCTCAGCTTCCTCTGGGGCATACAGTCACCTGATGCCCTAACAAAATACAGGTTCTGTGGAAACAGATTCTGAGCTCTAGGCCTCAATTGAATATCTCAAAACAAAAGCAAAATCCCAAACCTCAACATATCTAAGACTGAACTCATGATTCTCATTAAAGTGGTCTCTTCCAGTGCTCTTTGTAAATAGCACCACTATTCCATCTGTACCAGCCAGAAAAATTGGAGTCATCATACCCTCCTTTTTTTCCCCTACTCATCCATATCTAATGCATCACCAAGTCCTGTTCATAAAAGTTGCAAAATAGCTCTTGAATCTACTGCTCTCTTCACCTCCATTGCTCCATTCTAGTCCAAGTCACTATCATTAGCTATTCCCTGAAGCTCTGCAACAAGCTTTTGCTTGGTCTCCCTGCATCAATTTTGACCTCTTTTCAAGTCCTTCGCATTGCAGCCAGAGTAACATTTTCGAATACATGATTAGGCCTAAAATTTGTTTACACCGCTACTAGAATGAAGACCAAATCAGGCCCTCCCCCAACTCTTTGCAATCTAATTCACTGGTTTGCCTTGAACTTGTAAGTGGGCTGCGCTCCATCCCACCTCAAGACTTCAGCATTTGCCATTGCTCCTGCTCCATGTCAGATCTTAGCTCAACCGTGACTTCCTAGGGCAAGTTTCCTAATTAGGGTAGGTCTCTTTGCTCTCTCAGAGAAGTCCGTGCCTTTCCTTCAGGACAACTTTCTGTCCATATTCTGCAAGATCCAGGAAAACACAGAGCTAGTATCTCTTACAACATAATGCCTGGCACATACCAATGTATGTGCCTAACTGAATTTGTAAACTTCAAGGAAGAGTGGCCGATAATAAATGTGTATCCAGTCCCAGAAAGATCACAAGTAACGGCCGTGACCCACCAGCACAAGCCGACCTCCCTGGACCACAGGACTTATTGCCACTTCCAGTAGCTCCGCCCCTCGGGCTCCGCCCCTCCCTGGTTGTCGGGGGCGGGACATAGAGGTCGCGTGACGTGACAGCAGCCGGCCGCTGATTGGGCTTTCAGCCGCGCTGCTAGGAAAAGGGGCGTGTCAACATGTTCTGATTGGCTGTCGGGCGGCGGCTGGGCGGTGGCGTTGCGGGGGCTGGCGCCGGGAGAGAGGGGACCAGGCAAGGCTGGAAGGGCAGCAACGGCGGGCGGAATGGGTCCTCGCCGCCGGCTTCGCTGAGACTCGCTCGCGTGGGCTGCCCGCGGCGGGCCAGCAGTGGCCGCGGCGGCATGAAGGGCGCTCTGGGAAGTCCCGTGGCCGCGGCCGCCGCAGGCGCCGCGATGCAGGAGAGTTTTGGCTGCGTCGTGGCCAACCGCTTCCACCAACTGCTGGACGACGAGTCGGACCCTTTCGACATCCTGCGCGAGGCCGAGCGCCGGCGCCAGCAGCAGCTGCAGCGCAAGAGGCGCGATGAGGCAGCAGCGGCGGCGGCGGCCGGGGTCGGCAACCGCGGCGGCAGGAGCCCAGCCGGGGCCTTGGGCCACAGACCCGGCGCTGGTGGTAGCCGGAGGGAGTCCCAGAAGGAACGAAAGGGTCTCCCGGCCCCTGGTGCACAGCAGCCGGACAGTCCTGGGGGCGGCCCGCAGCCATCTGGTACGGCGCCCGGCTGGGCACCTGGGCGCCCCCGGGTAGGCGTGGTGGGCGGGAGAAGGATGGGGTCACTGGGGTCACTCTTCCTCAGCCTCCCCACGACTCCCCCTATGAGACTGGAGTCTTTGGAACCAGTTCCAGAAAGGGGAGGGGGCCATGGGAGGAGTTGGGTTAAGTTGAGCATCCTTGTGGGAGAAGGAAGTAGGAAAGAGGACGGGGTGGGGGGAGGGGGTTCACGCCTTTCTAGTCTTTCCCAGCCCTTTCTGGAGGAGTAGGTGTGCAGACTTGGAGTAAGGGTCTCAAAACCCTGGAACTGAACCTTTACAAGTTGGGCAAAGTTGAGGGATGTTGCTGGGGTGGTGTGTGGGGCAAAAACTGGGGTCGCTACTCCGGGTCTCTCTAGTCTAGAGCTAACTGGGACCGTCTCTGTTCTCCAGCCCAACCTCTGCAAGATTCAGGTCGGAGACAAAAAGAGAGGCGTGATGCTAGGGAAGCCCTTCTTAGGGAGGATGGGAGAGGTAGGGCGCACCCGGACCGTGGGATGATGGCAAGAGCCCGGGGTGTGAGAAGAATCGCCCAGGTGAGGGGCTCAGGCCTCTGTGATGGAGGGAAGGCCTGGGTGACCACAGGGGCAGGCTGTGACGTCGGCCGTGTGCGGAATACGGCGGGGTGGACGCGGGGTCCCAGGCGCCTTCCAAGCTCTCTGTCTTCAACCCCATCCTCTTGCTGTAGCTAGCTTCCATCAAGCAGTCAGCCAGCATCATGTTTCAGTACAGCATGTGGTATTGATGGGTTGTGTAACTTGTCATTAACTCAGGCTGCTTTCTTTAATCTTTCCAACAAGGATTTTCAGTTTCCCACTTCCTGTTTAGCGAGACCGGCCAACGCAAAAGTTAGTGTGCTACTATATCTGTATTTATGGAGGGAGGGTGCTTAATAATAGTTCATTTCTCACCTGAACTGCATCAGTGGTAGAATCAGCAAGACTATACCTATGTTTCCTAAAATAAGGCTTTAGTCTTAAAGCTTGCCTAAGAAGAGTGTTAGGAATAAGATATGTTGTGTAGTTCGACCACTGCAGCCAGTGTTTGGCAGTGTATTCATCTCAGCTTTACTGGCTATTTCCTTGCTTGATAAAAATTGGCAAGTTACAAAATAGTCGGGATATAAAGTACAGCATAGGGAATATAGTCAATAATATGGTAATTACTATGGTGTCAAGGGAGTACTAGGCTTATGGGAGGTGGGATCACTTCATAAGTTATATAAATGTCCAATTACTATGCTATATACCTGAAACTAATATGATATTAAATGTCAAGTGTAATTGAAAAAAATTAAATTATTTTAAAAGGTTGTGCATCCCAGCTCTGGGAGAACAACTGATTTAAGTATTGGGGCTTTAACTCCTGCAACTAGGTAATGTTTACCTTTATCTGTGAAAAGATCAGCCTATCACTTGAGAATCAGAAAATCAAATTATTATAACACAGATGTTGGAGATTATTTAAAATGCTATCTCAAGACCCCTTGGTAGGGCAGTAAATTTATGAGCCTATTTAAACAGCGAGTGAGATATGATGTACATTTCGTCTTATGTTCTGTTTTTTTTCTCTTAAATCTATTTAGATAAATATAAAAGAGTTGAGGAAGGCTAAGCGTTTCTTCTCCCTTTATTTTTTAACAAATGAAAATATGTATTTTTATCCTTAGTGTGAAACTGAATTTAGTGCTGTTAATATTGCTTTTCAACCTTTACAATTAAAGAATGTCATACATTGTTATAAAGATTTTAAACAACTTAGAAATGTATGAAGTAAAATGAAAATCCTTTATTTTTCATACTGTTAACATAAATGCACATAACTATTTTTTAAAATTTAAATAATATAAACTGGGTTGCAATCAGCTTCTTTCACTTAGCATTGTAATCTGATAAGTTTATAACTCTTTTTGTCAGTTGTTCATGATCCAGATGATCTGGCTTTTGAGATCTATATTAAAAACCCTTAGTTAATTTTGTTGTTAGAATGGATATTTTGTCATTCTAGTTCCTTTTCAAGTATGTGTTATTTCAGGAGCAAGCAGTATTAATTTCCGTTTATGTGGTTACTGGACTGAATTTATCTGTAATGGGTGTTAGCTACTCTCTCAAGGTTGTGTTGCCTTAATTGATGTGGACTCTTCTTTTCTAACACTCAGCATTTTTAATTTCCTTGAATATTGTGAGTGAGTGCCTAATGTAGACAAGACTCAAAGTCAATGAGCATATGTTAAACATAATGAAACATATGCTCATGGCTATATGTCAATGATAAGATTTTCATATGGAAACAGGTTTTTAATGTCTTTCACTATTTAACAATATACATTTTACCCTTAAATAACGCACGTTTGAACTTCATAAGTCTACTTTATACGTGGAGTTTTCAGTTGACTCGAGAATCAGGTGTACATAGAACTTTGCTAATAAATTCGTTCATGAAGTCTTCAGAGGCTGTTTCCTCTTTACTTTTCCTGGGAAACCTCACTGTAAACTTTATTCTGTTCCTTCATACGGGTGCAGTAAACAGACTGTGTGTGCCAGCATTTTGTTGGAAAGGGCTAATGTTTGTGTTATCTACTTGTAAATGCTGCTCCAGCACAGAAAAACAGTCCTGGTTCAGTTGAAAACTTGATCTCTTAATACTAAATTGTGAGAAAACAATTTTACCCCTAGTATCTTTGCTTTTTGGGTTTTGGAAGGAGAATGTAATGTTTGCAGGGTATTGATATTTATTCTAATAAGCAGTCAGTTATATTGAATGCTTTTTAATCTATACACAGAAACTTTGGAAGAAGCTGTAAATGTATTGGTGAATTACAAATTTAACTGATACAATTTAAAAATAACCTTGAGGAAGAGAAGGTGGGATAATATAAATAATTCTGTAGTTGAGTGAAGATACTGTGATTTTTTTAAAATTACAGGCTATAAATAGGAAATTTGAATCTATTAAGATAAGTTTTTACATTGAGGGGAAAGTATTGAAAAGTATTATTACTATTGACATATTTGCTCTATTGTTACTATTGACATATTTGACTATGTCATGATCTACTATAGTTTTCAACTTGTTAGGTAATTAACTTTCATAATAACATTTTCTACCTTACATTTCAAATGTCTCTTCCAAGTCTAATCTCTATTAGAATATATGTGCCCTCCTATCTGGCATCGCATACCCCTGGGCAACTGGGCATGAGTGTCAGTCTCTGTTTTGTTTCTGCAGTAAAAGCATAATGCTCTGATTATGACAACATTTCCCCCATATCCTAAACATGTCATAAGCTCAGATTATGACTTCAGTACAGGATGTAAATCAAATTTAAGCATGTCTAGGTTATGGGACATTAACTAAAGGTTGAATTTAGTTCTTTTGTGCAACTTTTCACAATTGGAGAAAATACTTTATATTAACTAACAAGTAACAAATTGCACAGTTTTGTTATTGGTGTCCCAGGCACAATTTTTGCTTTAAAATGAGATTAGTAAGGGATTGGAACTATGTTAACATTTACACATGCTCAGTTTATAAAGTTTAGATAGAAAATATTAAGCGAGAAAAGAGAAAAATATGTATAAACGTATTCCTCAAGAGTCGTGTTTATCTTTCCAGAAGTAGAAATGGAAACCAACAACAACAAAAATAACTATTAATTCAAATACATTTAGTATTTTTATAGCCATACAACCAATGTGGAGGGTAATTTATGTAAAGAAAAATACTATAATAAAAATTGTACATAATGTTTGAGATGGAGACCTTTTAAATGTATACAAAGAAAAGATAAACATTTTTGGAAGATGATCTAAGAAGTGAACAAAGTTCTTCACAACATATTTACCAAGTATTAGCTGCCTTCAGACATAGACTCTGCTTAACATTTTTAAAGCATTAAAACTGTAGGGGAGTAAAGTAAGGTGAGAGGAGAGAGGAAGACTGGAGTGGCCCCGCCTTGGCCCAGATGGTGCTGGCTCCATAGATGTGAGATACCCCTTCAAGGGCTGACTGGCCCTTGGATGATTTGGCAATATCAATTTGGCCTCGTGTTTGACAAGTATGATCATAAATGCATAAATCCCATCAAAGAGCAGGAAAATCTGTTTCCAAGTGAAAAATAATAGAGGTAGAAGTTGTACTTAAAACAGCAGCTGATGACATTATCGTTGAGGTCTAAAAGTACAATCTAAAGTACAGGGTATTTATCCTTAAATTTTCTGAATGTAGCTTAGCTGCCCATGTTTTGATAAAGCTGCTTTTGTGGAATGTAGTTGATTTAACAATTACATATATCCATAGCTGTTACAGAGTCACTGTGAGATGCCTGTAATTATGGGTTAGTTAGTATAGTTTGTTTACCTTAATCACATTTTCTAGAGCATAAGAAAAAATGTGATTCAATAGTAACTTAAAAGTTTTATTAAAAAGTAGCCGATGCTGAGTAGTAGTAGCATCATGGACTCTTTTCTGAACTTTTCCAAACGTCCTGAATTTTCCTACAACTTTGATTTCTAGAAAAGTGAAATTTAAACATGCTTGTTAATAATGTGCTGTTGCAGACCTTGTGTTCCAGCTCTCCCCTTTGATTTTTCACTGGCAGGCCAGAAACGACCTCCTAGAAGAGGGGAGCAGCAAGGATGGAATGATAGCCGGGGGACAGAGGTGACGCTGGATAGAGCAGAGCGGAGATCTTACAGAGACTACCAACCCTATGAGACTGAGAGGCAGGCGGAATTTACACCTGAGAAGTTGACAGATGAAAAGTATGTATTGCAGACAGACCTTGTCCAGGAGGATTGGGGAACCAGAAGGGTTATCAGAGAACTACTAGCCTTTGCAATCTTTTCATAGTATCAGTCCTGGGAATATTTTGCCAATTCAAGTAGCAAATCATATGACCTTAGGTGATAGATGAAGGATCTTCCATTTATCTCCCAGATGACCTTGGTTTAGGAAATGATTTTATGATGAAAAAAGAATTGTTATTGGTTACTATGAAAAGCGCTCTCGTAAAAAACTGCACAAGAGTATGTTAGACTGGTTAAATATTCTTTTGAAGTTTAGGCTAGGGACATAATTATGTTTTTGATTTACCATTACTAATTTAGACTACTAATGAATTTAAACAAATTCCCTGCCCCCTGTTCAGGTCAATAGGCTATCATGATGAAATTTGAAGAAAAATGGATAATAACGTGTAACACTGATTTCTGGCTTCCAGCCTCCTCTAGAAGGTTCTCTGACCTGGAAGATGGTCTCGGGCTGGTACAGTCTGACACCACTATTGAGTGATGTGGCAGCATGCAGGCCATTGTGCCCACCTGTACACAGGTAGCAGTCCTTGCTCCCAAGGACAGGTGCTTGCTTCCTAAAGATTCTGTTTAATTATTAAACCTATACAGCACTGAGTTTAGATTAAACCAAAACAACTTGCGAATCACAGTCAAAGGAAAATAAAAGGTAAAACTAAGGATGATTATAGTAGTGTACAGTTCAATGTCAAGGGAGTCATTATTCCCAAAATCTTTCAACTTCTTGACTACTAATTCCATTTCGGATCCTGGCTACAAGTTTTCGCTGAAGAGCATGGCTTGGTAAAACTATATACTAGAGCCCATTAAAATAAACCAAAAAAAAAGAAGAAGAAGAAGTCTAGCAGAGAATAGCTCAGTCTGAGAAGGTTGAGCAGGTGGTAACTTCTGCAGATCTCTTCTCTAGCAGGTACATATTCAGAACATTCAGATGGTGTATCTGCCACCATATTGGCGGGTAAAGGTTAGAAAACAGCCTAATTATGCCTTCTTTGGTGATTACTTCAAATCTGTTTTGTAAAGGTCACAGTTTACATGCTTATAAAATGCCTTCTGGATCAGAGCTGCTTATTTTAGGAAGCATTTGTGTATTTTTTTTTCTCACTTCAGGAATTTATTCTTGTGTCTTTCTCAGTGTATCACATTAGAAATATGTGGAAATAAGGTAATTATAGCTCAAAAGCACAAACCCATGTTTCTAGCTTTTTTTTTAGTAGCAAAACTATGAGTCTTTAGATAGGTCTTTACATGTTATCATGAAAAGATGCCTATTAATTATACATGTATGTAAGGGTAGGGGTAGGGTGGGATATGGGATTATGAAGGGATATTTTCTTTTTCCTCAAAAATAATTTCAGATTTACAGAAAGTTGCAAGAATTATACATATACCCTCATCCCGATTCCCCAAATTTTAACATTTTACATTTGCTTTATCATACCTCTCCTTCCCTTTCTCCCTCTTTTTCTTCCCCTACACATTCTTTCTGTGTGTCTTAGCTATATTTCTCTCATACACACACACACACACACACACACACACACACACACACACACACACACACACCCCTTCTTTCTTTGTCATTTGAGAGTAAGATGAAAGAATGTCCTTTTATCCCTAAATACTTTAAAAAATATATTTCCTGAAAATATGGTACAATTATGAAAATTATTAACATTGATACAATTCGATTGCATTCTCTAAATTATGTAATCTATAGACTACTCAAATTTTACCAAATGTCCAAGTAGTGTCCTCTTACCAAAAAAATAGTCTGGTTCCAGATCCATTCCAAGAATGTGCATTTCATTTAGTCTTCTTTCATTTGGAACAGCTCCTTAGTCTTCCTTTATCTTTTATGAAATTTGACATTTTTGAAGAGTTTGTGCCAGTTGTTCTGTGGTACAGCCCAGAATTTGAGCTCGTCTGATATTTTCTCATAAAACAAGCTTGTGCACTTTGGCAGGACTACCACAGAGGCGAGGGCTCGTATCTTTCTCAGTGTATCACGTTAGAAACAGGTAGGAATTTTTACTTTCAACGAAGTTTGAAGTTTTGGATAAGTCGTGCTATCAGAAGACATATTTCTTAGTTTCTTAAAAAGCAGTGTTCTATTAATAAAGGTCCATAAGATCTTCGATAAAAATAATTAATAGTCACTTTAGACAACTTGGAAAATGTGTGAAATTATATATAAAAAAAAGTTTAAGCCACCTATCTTAACATCCGAGATGATTACTCTTAACACTTGACGTATTTTCCTTTTTTTTAGTACATAGATATACTTAGATGTTAAGATGATAATGCATGTACACTGAGTGTATTCTTTTCCCTGAACATGGCAGAAGTTTTTTCCATGTCATTAACAATGTTTGGTAAGCATTTTTAATGGTCCTGTTATGATCTGTTGTTTGGATATGTTATAATGTAATCATTCCCTTAGTGTTGGACTTTTGTTCATCTTCCAGTTTTTGCTTTATAAATAATACCCAATGAGTAGCTTTTTGTATATGTAGGGACTTTCCTATATGGAGTTTTAGAAGTGGGAATCCCAGTTAGAGTCATAAATCAGTGGTTCTCAGCTGGGTGTTGTGGACACAAATCTGAGACTCAGTTGTCCTTCTGCACAAGGTCGGATGGGTAAATATAGTGTGAAAACATAATTCGAGTGAGGGGGCATTGATACATAGTGATTAATCACTATCCTAGTAACCTATCAATTTACTCTATTATTAATAACCTATAAAAGCCTTTCTTATAGCCCTTTCTCAGGACTTGAATATAATGAACTGTTTGATCTTTGCTTATTTGATAGTGAAAAATGGTATCACTTTGCATGTATGATACCTATACATGTTCATTGGACAGAATTATAGAATCTTGATAATCTTCATAGACTATCTTAATTCAGTCCTCTTGATTTATCGATAAGGAAACAAAGAGCCAGAATCTCGGTAATGTAGACTCTGGTCACAGCCAGCTGACATGATTTTTTATTCACCTAAAGTGGAACTCATATTTTCATGTAGAAGTAACGTCGTAAATGGTGCTCAGAGTAACTGTCAGGGTGGCTCGCATGTAGAGATCAGCCACATATGTCACTTGTTGCATGTGGTCTGGGAGTGCACCTGCTGTTTTTAATGCAGTAGGAATTTTTCTTTAGGCTCCAAATGATGATCTTAAGTGAACTCTTAGACTTTTAGGAAATTAGTTTGCCTCTCTCTGGATACATTTTGATTTGTTTCTTTGGCTCTTTTTTGCAATTTACTGCTGGTCATTTAAAGTCAGTTCCATTCTGAAAGAATAAGATGTTTCAGTTTTTTTCCCCTCCTCATAGGGAAGCATTTTTAAAAATCGTGGTAAAATATACATAATATTTACCATTTTAACCACTTTTAAATGTATAGTTCAGTGGCGTTCAGTCTATTCACATTGTTGTGCAACCATCACCACCTTCCTTTCCTAGAACCTTTTCCTTTTCCCCAGCTGTAAACACCAACTCCCCATTTCCATGTCCGTGAGCTTCATTCCCTTTACATGTAAAACAGGTACTCAATGTCTACTTATTAGGATTATTGTAAGAGAGTGGGTGACAGGCATGTAAAGCGGGATGCTTAGCTCAAATGTTATTTTCCTTTTGCTTGTGAGTACATCACAAAGCTTCCTAAGTGGAGTATGGAATTCCTCAATCTCACTAACCTATGAAAAAGAAGATATATTTTATGATAAGGGGATAATAAAGAAGCAATTGAGAATATATTTAATTGTGAGTAAGGTGGGAGTAAGCCTGTGGAGTAAAAAAATAATGGTTTAAGGGATTCAGATATACCAGAACACATAGCTATTTTTAGGGTCAGTATCATCACTATTATAGTTTAAATGAATTTGTTATTTTGTCTGTATCTGATTTAGATTTCCTGTAAATTTAGACCGGATTTTGACTGTTGCATTATTTGCCATTATGTTTTTGTGCTTCATTTTCTCTCAATTTTTAGGTAGACTTTTTTCCTTTCATGGCCCTTTCTAACTCCTGGTTAAGAATTGTTACTTTCCTTTTGTCATTGTGTTAACTCCACTTTAGGTGTAATATAGAATCAGATTTTACAACGATAATCTCTAAACATTTGATTTTGTTCAGGGGAGGTAGGAAACAGAAAAGGCAACTTGGAAAATTTATTTAGGATGATGTTTCTTATAAGAGACTGGCATAAAGTTAATGATCGATACTTCTATATTTCGTTATCTTTTTGAGTAAGGAAAATTAGGAGTTTTGTATCTTTTACCCATGATTGTATAGTAGCTTTTTAATGTAACATTTTCAGCCATAAAAGTAGATTGGAACATACCTCTAGTTCTGGTATTTGAGCCACTAATGCCCCATTAGATTTCAGTAAGTAATTTGTTGTGCCTTTAATGTTTTTAAAAACCTCGACAAATTAAAAAATAAATAATGTATCTTATTAAACTAGGGGTTAATGATAAAATGATGTGATCCTTTCCACAGGAGCTTTGAGTCTTGTGGAGGAGACGAAAGTCCTCATGAAAAGTAGTGGCGACCAGATATGAGGCAGAGACAGGTGTGAGAAGTAGGTGGGCAGTTAGGCTCTGGGTTTAGTGGGTGTCGCAGGGGAAGAAGGGAGGAGTGGAAAAAAGGCCTGGTTCTTGGCTTGGGCACTCTTGTTTTGTGAGTTAGGAACTGTAGAAGCAAGCGGTCAGTATTGCTCATGTGTCTGCAGGGCTGAGGGATGTCCAGGAAGTAACTGGCTTTGTGGCCTGGAATCAGAGAGACCCCCAAGTGAGAGAGACAGGATGGCATGAATGAGGGCAGTGTAAGACAAGGACAGTATATGCGGGGAACTGAAAGTCGAGAATGCCAGTGCACTTATGGGCAAATGGGTGTCCAGGAGAACGAGGGAGGCAACTGTGGGCAGAGCACCAAGACGTGGTAGGTGAAAAAGGCAAGGTACAGAACTTTTTCCTTTGTGTGACTCCGGAAGTACCTGCCTCTGAGAAGTAGAAATACATGGCTAAGAAGCAAGGGTGTACCATGTGAATTTTATACCATGCGTGGGTATTACCTATTGCAAAAATAATTTTTAAGGACAGGCTAGGAAAGAGAAGCAAGAAAGGCCAGAGGAAAATATAGTGGTCAGCAGTGTCATATGGTGAATGGGGGATCAGATGACATAAAAATAAAAGTTGCTATTGGATTTGACAACGGAGGATTTTCAGTTGTCCTTGGAAGTTTATGTGGGGCAATAGAAGTCAGGTTGTTGTAGGTTAATCTTTTCAGTCCTAAATGTCATTGACTGGTTTTATTTTCGGGACAGGGAGATTTGGGAGGGGGCGTAATTTGAAGTTCAACCATTTTTCTTGTTGTACAAAACATTCCAAATTTAACTTAAATATTTAGTATTAGAACTGGAATAAACCCTAGAGTCTCTTTATCTAATAGTCTCCTCATTTTATAAATGAGGAAGCAATATCTAGAGAGAGAAAGGGCTAGCCCTCTACAGATTAGTATAAGACCTGCCCAGGACCTGCTTCTTTTTGATGGCTCTCCCACTTAGCAGCCATATGACCTGGGGCAAGTTACCTACCTCCCCTGTGCCTCAGTTTCCTCATCTTGGGCAGTAGTTATATATTACACATTTGTTTGTGAGAATAAATGACTATGTGAAGTGCTCAGAACAATGCCAGTAAAAGTTAACTACTTATTCATTATTCAAGCCACCATTCTTTCTAATGTATTATAGCCATTATAATGTCCTTCTAGAATTTTTTATCTCAAAAAAGCCTTATCTCTTTACTCTAATTCACTGCTTTTTATTATACCCATTTTTTCCTAGACCAGTCGATAGGTTTGATCGAGAAAGACCACTGAGAGGACGCGGAGGCCCAAGGTGGGGCCTGAGGAGCAGAGGCAGAGGTGGTCCTGGGAACAGAGCTTTTGATGGTTTTGACCAGAGAGGGAAACGGGAATTTGAGAGATACGGTGGGAATGATAAAATGTAAGTTTTTTGTAAATACTATTTTCACCATAAGATCTTAGTCATACCTAGTATGAATCTGTTGTTTGTTAATATTTAGTTGACTTTATATAGTATGCTGTTATTCCTGAGGGAGCTGATCCTAGGACAGCTTTTATGATCAACTTTTCTGAGTTGGAGATCGACTGGAGACTAGCTTCCAGTTTAAGGGAATATTTTTTCTTTCTTTAGAGCAATCAGAACTGAAGACAGTGTGGGTGGATATGGAGTTCGCACCTGGGGATCAGGTAAAGATACCAGGTATGGTGCCAATATCTGCCTTCTGTGAACCTACAATTCAGTGGAAATCCCTGAATCTTTATTTGCCTTTGGTAAAAATTTTGTCCTCTGTGTTGTGCTTGCATTGTCTTTATACTGGTGTGCCCTTAAGTAGAGATCATGATTAGATTTGAAAACTGCTTTTAAAATTCTTTCATTTTATCTTATTTTAGCCAAACAAATTTGTGTATTTGCTGATGCCTCAAGCACATGACATTGTACATTTGCATATGCCTCAGAATGCTTTTTAAATTCCTAGGTATTCTGTACTTTATTTTTTTGTTACCTTCCAAAGTTCTTGTGTACATTGCATCTTGATTTCTTGAAATCATTTGCAGATCAAAGCTCAGTGACAGGTTTCACCTAAGGTTCAAATTTGGCATTTCTCTGAGGCATCACGGTGTCTCAGACCTGTGGCAGTTTGCTCCTTAGAGAAGGTAATTGGTTCTGCTGTTTCTGTCATTTCACATCTGTAGGGACAGCGCCTTCCTGTTGTCTGCAAAAGAATAGGTACACAACACTTCAGGGCAGTGCAGGGCGAGGAATGGGTCGCCTTGGGACATGCTGCAGGGCCGGCTTTCCACAGATTTGAATGCTTGAGGAGACCCAGACTTCCACTTTTCTTCTTTTTACAGAAACTTTTTTCTCTTAAATCATTATCCTTAAAGACAAATATGTACAATAATAGCAAATGTGATATTAGATTTACTACCGTGTACATCTGTGTTGTCCTTGAAAGGAAGAGAAAGTTGTTGAACGTTCTCAATCTGTAATTCCTAGGATCTCAATTACAAATCTTTTCATTGTGTTTTATTTTGCTGTGATGATATATTTTTAAGAAGTAATACACACACCTTCTGAATCACCTGATTTACTACTTTATCTAATACTCCTACTCCATTTCAGTTTGCATTTGAACTTAAAATTATTTTGGCTCCAAGTCATTACTTACCCCTAATGGGTCAGTGTTGGCCTTGTAACATGAAGAGGTGACCACATGTTCTCCTTGTAGACTGGCGTCTCGTCTGAAGATGACAGGTGCCTCATGACACTCATTTTGGATTGGTTTGTGAGTTATAAGTCAGAGCTCTGAGGTAGTAGTAACTTGTAATTGAAAGATTTTTTTGTAGGTAAGACTTTAATTGCTTATTTAATAGAGACTTTGATTTCATGTACTACGTGAAAACCATGTAGTACAGTAGAGTTATGTGCTACTTTGTGTGCGTGTGTGCATGTGTGTGTGCCACTTTTGATGAATGAGAAAAGAGCAGAGATGAGCCTAACAGTAAGTGATACATCCATGTCTGGCGAGGCCAGATGCCGCATAATGCACAGTAGGGGTGAGGATTCTCTGTAGTTTGGTATTCCTGTTTGAAGACATTGGCAGCATAACTAGACTTGTGGACAAGCTGTTTTTAAAATAGTGTGACTAAGCAATTTCTGGTGTTACTGGTTTTCAGAACAGTGATTGCCTGTGCTGAAAATAGAATTTTCTCCATTGGCAGTAGTTTAAAAAATATAGTGTCAAATATTATTTTCTTGTTATCGGTTGGAATAGACAACCACGAATGTAGTTTTTGATAATGCTGCCTTCCAGCTTCTGTTGCGAAGAGCGAGACGGTTTTATGTAGTAATCAAGCAACATTTATTTGGTTAAGATCTGTTCACTGTCATAGATTTGGTTAAGTGTGAAGTCTGATTGAATTTGAACTGGAAAACAAAGACTTGAGGTGTTTCACATTGATTTGTGGAACATACTTGTGCAAACAGGCATTTTTTCGTGTTAGAATAACTAAAGTCAGAATGTAGATAGACTTGGGCCCTGGAACTATATCTTTCTTCTAATTAATCCAACGTTGGTAATTTACATCAAACAACATTAAAAAATCTGCCACAATAAATTATAGCTAATTTTGAAACTTCATTGTTTTGTAGTTTTTGTCATATGGTTCTATAAGAGCCACAAGTACAATGTTAGTTTTATGTTTAGTCATAAAATAATTTAGGTCAATACAGGATGGAGATCTGTGATTTTTCTTTAAAATCAGTTGCTCAATAGACTAGTGGTTACCAGAGTGTAGGGGGAGGGGAGATGTAGATAGGGTAAAAGGAGTCAAATATGTGGTGACAGAAAGAAATCTAACTATAGGCAGTGAACACACAATACAATATATGCCTTATTGTTGAATTTTATACCTGAAACTTACTAGATTTCATTAACTAATGTCACCATAATAAAAATTAATTAATTTAAAAAAAGAAAAGAAAATCAATTGCTCAAGTTTAAGAAATTCTTGTTTTCACATAGTCTCTTTGTTTTGTGTTCTGCTTTTTTTACCTTTATCTTTGTAACCCTTTTATGAACTTTAATTGTTGAAAGCTATGAACAGTTAGTACACCTATGTTTTTTATCCCTTTGGTTGTTATGTGGCCAAGGAAATAAAGAGAAAGTTGGTGTAATTCAGTGCTGCAGCTGCTGCTGGACTTTGGGGCTCCTGGATGCTAAAAACTCCGATGACCTTGCTGGGTTAGGCCAATGTGCCAGAAGCGGTCTTTGTGAAAGGGCTACCGCTGAGCAGAGCAGCAGCGATGTCTTTCCAAGCATGAGTGCGTTTGATTTAGGACCTTTTTTAAAAGTAAAAACTATTCTAATTTTGTGTTGAAAAACTGACTTGTTTTTTAAAGTTGATTACAATAGCTTTGAGTTGATAATAAAAAATTTTTAAAGTTTATTCTGTTATTACAGTTCAATTTATGTTTACTTTTTTGAAAAAAGCTGGGTTCTATTTGTAAAGTGTAAGATATTTCTAATGGATATATAATAATATCCACTATATCGACTTTATATATCTATTACATACATACTCAATTATATTGACTAATTTTAGCATTTTTCTGAAAATGAAATTTATTTTACTGGGACTTTTTTTTAAAAGTAACGTTCAGATAGGATTAATGTTAATATAAAAAGGAAGAATTAAGATCATATACATTAAAATTCTAATTGTTTTCATTGTGTTGTAATTTTCTAATCTGTAGATTGTATTTAGATATGCTCGTTTATAAATTAGTGTTTCAAAGCCTTTTTTTTTCTGGTATAGTTACCACCAGCTTGTTTGTAATCCTATACACTTATTTTTGTGGAACGTTTTTACTTTCTTACCATTTTCTAAAAGTTTGATATGGCATATTCTTATCTAAGTCATTTAACACCCTAGAGAATCCACAACATTCTCTAAGAGGTTGAGGATTTTTATGGCCCCTGTTAATATTGGGAATTTCCTAAGATAATAAGAGTTTTGAACAATTCTTCTGGTTCTTTACAATCTGTGTTTAATTTTAGGCCATTTATAGAAACTTCTGTTTCTCAAAGTATTTTTCACATTTGTGGAAATAATTGATATGATATGGATTAGCAAGAGCATTTTTTCGTTTTCATTTTGATGTGGGTTACCTGTATGTGTATAAAATTCCTTTGAAGGATATTAAGAAAAAGGACATTGAAATGTTCTTTTGTATCTTGAATATCTAAGAGCATTGATATGAACAAGTCTGTGTGACGAGAGTGGGTCTTACTGCTTTTCAGTGACGTGGAGCTGATGGTGCCGATGGAGGAGACTGCTGTGCTGGAGGAGCCACCAGGTTCCCTGGAGGAGGGGTCTCCAGCCAAGTAGGTGTTTCATTCATTTTCCACATTGGGGTGTTGGTCTTTTTCTTACCGATTTTTAAGAGCTCTTCACAGATCAGGAAACCCAGCCTTTTGTCATATCACAGTGTTGATCTACTTAATGTATTAATGAATAATCAAACTAATTAGTAACTCAAATAATCTAATGAATCATTATTAATGATAATTAATGGGTTAAATTCAAGTCTTCTGTCCTATGCCCACCACCACTTTTCCATCAGCAGCCTGCTCTGCACTGTCAGGACCCCCTTCTCTCGTCTCTTTATTCTCTCCCAGTCTCTCCCTCTTTTCTTCATGCAGCCAAGGTCTCTGGTCTATCTCTAGCACTCCTGCCAACTCTTTAAACTCTCTTGCCCCTTAAATTTTTGTTGTATCTTGCTTACAGACTCTGCCTCCTAGATCACGATTAGCTACTATCTGCCTTCTCTCTGTCTGCATCCCCCGGCTGATCACTACAAGTCACAGCGGGGCTGGTGGGAACCCCTGTAAATGCTTGATCACCAGCATTGTGAGATGAGCCCTCAACACCACCCAGCAATCCCCATTTCTTGGGTTTACTCTTTCTCTACCCCGCTATATGACTGATTTAATCCTTGTTTTCTCAAAGCCCTGACACTGCCTCCTACTTGTCCACACCACCTCTTTCATTTTCTAGATGTAACTTTGCCCCCGATATCACAGGGAAATTAGGAGCCATCAGATGGGAAACTTCATCACCTTCTCACTCCCAAAAGTGCAAACCTGCAGGTGTAGACCTGCATGCTTCCTAGACTCCATCCCTTGTAGTAAAGTGAAGGTACCATCTCTCCTCCCACTTCTTCAGGATTTGGATCTTGGATACTGTTTCCTGTTGACTTCACAGAAACCTCACATCATCACTTAGCCCCTTCCTTTTTAGGTATACTCGCCTCCTTCTTTCCAACTCCGGTCTTTCAATCAACATTCTAAATATGCTCAATTTCTCCTATTTTAAATCTGCTTTTGCCCCTCTTTCTTAATTAGCTACCTTTTTCAGAGTCATGTACTCTTTCTTCATGTCCTCCCCTCTCTCTTAATCCTCACTTCACATCTGGCTCTGTCCTTGTTGCCCTTCTGAAAAAGTCACCACATTGTCTCAGGCCTAATAGGTGTTTCAGTCTGTGTTGTTTTTGACCTCTCAGAGCATCTGACTTTATCGATTTCTTCTTAAGCTTACCCTACCTTTGGTTTCTGTGTTTCCTGCCCTCTTCTGGCTTTCCTTCTGCTTCTCAGCTCCATTTTTGCACACTCATCTTTGTCTTTCTTGTCTTTTAAAATATTGAGTTATTCAGGGCTTTGCCTCAGGCTTTCTTTTCTTTCTTCAGCATCTCTTTATAGCAGCGGTCCCAACCTTTTTGGCACCAGAGACTGGTGCTCCTTTGAGAATCTAATGCCTGATGATCTGAGGTGGAGCCAAGGTGGTGATGCTAGCACTGGGGAGCGGCTGCAAATGCAGATGAAGCTTCACTGGCTTACCCACCGCTCACCTCCTGCTGTGTGGCCTGGTTCCTAACAGGCCACGGACTGATACCAGTTCTCAGCCCGGCGAGTGGAGACCCCCGTTTTATGGGATCTCATGCACCATGAAGCTTGAATTGCCATTTATATGCCAACTCCAGAATATATGCCTCTGACGCCAAACTTCAGCATGGCCTGTGTACCAACCTGCCTGCTAGACACCTCCCTTTCGACATCTCAAATGCTCTTCCTGCACAGCTTATCCAGGACTGAGGTCCACACACCTCCGGTCCTCATTAAGTGTTTCTATGTTGTGGAACAACATTGCCATTCATCCATTTACACAAACTAGAAACGTAGGAATCATCCTTGAAACTTCCTTCTTCTTGACCTCCTCCCTCCCCGAAGTCCAATCAGTCACCCTGCCTGGGTTATTTGTATCTTCTAATATCCACCACCTCAACTTACCACCGTCGTCACAGGTGGTATTTGATCAGTCACCTTAGCTCCTGAGAGGGCTCCCTGCATTCTAACCTTCCACCGACTGTCGCCATACCAGAAGTGACTTTCACACTGGCAGTCTGATATTCATGCTTCATGCCTTGGATTAGACCCCTGCTGGCTTCCTTTCCTTTTTCTGTTCCTCGTCCTGGCTTGCATGGTCCTGCAGGTCCTGCATCATTTGGCCCCAGAGCTCCTGTGCGTTCTCTGGGTTCACAAGTTGGCCCTTATTTTATGTTTCCAAATACCTTTCTCCTGCCCTTCCCCTACACCTGCCACTAAACTTTTGCAAGTACCATTCCCTTTTTCTCTGTACCTCTCCTCCAAGCCCCCTTCCATCTTTCACCTATTTAACTTTCATTTATCTTTCAGCTGCCAAGAGGCAGGGTGTCTGGTGGTAAGAGCATGGACTCCAAGCCAGTATACTGGGTTCAGATCCCAGCTCTGTCACTTACTAGTTTGGGCAAGTTTTTTAATCTCTGTGCCTCGATTTTCCTCATCTGTAAAATGGGAATAGTAATGAGATCTACGTCAGAGAGTTGTTATTAGGAGACAGGGGATGTGTTTATGTGGTAGAGTGGGGCTTGGCATGTATTAAGTGCTCTATAAATATCTGCTATCATTATTGTTATTTATTGCAAGAGTAAAATGCTACAATGATTGTTAAAGCTGTTAATTTACCAGTCATTCAAAACAACTAAAAAAATACATTTAATTAAAGAAATAAATTAACAGTTAATATGACAGTGAGTTAACTAAATAGGTTAACAGCGTATACGAATGTTGAGAAAATGAGTTAACTCTTAGGAAAAATTATATCCTTTTTGAGCCAATAAACCATTTGTACAAATTCAGGTAACTTAAGGCAGAATAATAGAGAATAAATTATAGCATTACTCTAATCTGTAGAGTTGATCAAGGTACTCTAGCACTGATAGTAGTAGACAAAATAATTCTTTCAATTAATCAATTACTCTGAAAGACAAAATAATACTTAATGGTTGGTGACAGTCTCATTGTCTGCAATATCCTAGCCGAGCCGGCCAGCAAATCTTTGTCTTCCTTTTCTGCCAACCATGAGCATTTAGTTAGAATAGCAGGAGCTACACCGTAGAGCAGCTGCACGGGCAGTTGAATGGCAGATTGTGCTGCGAAATTTTTTGTTTCTGCACTACCTTATTAAGTGTTAAAATTATTAGTAAAATTTTTAATAGTTAGAATTTTTTGTTAATTTCAAAATTAAGCTTGTATGTGAGAAATAATACATTTGAGAATGGTGATGCTTATTCAGCCAAAATGTATTTTCAGAGCCTCTTTTGGTTTAGAACTTCTTGATAGATGAATTTAATGTA
This sequence comes from Pteropus vampyrus, assembly GCF_000151845.1. NCBI lineage: Eukaryota > Metazoa > Chordata > Mammalia > Chiroptera > Pteropodidae > Pteropus > Pteropus vampyrus. The sequence goes on along the minus strand of NW_011889301.1, from coordinate 331,324 downwards.
CAAGCTTTATAATTTTGGATTTTATACTTATGTCTGTAACCCTTTTTTTAAAAAAAGTAATATGTATTTATTTGATCAATTTTGAGTTGATTTTTGTATATGGTGTGAGGTATGGATAGAAGTCCCCCCTTTTTTTTCATATGCATATCCAGTTATTCCAGCATATTGAACATCATTGTTGAAAATCAGTTGCCCATGTATATATCGGCCTATTTCTGTACTCTCTGTTTTGTTCATTGGTCTGTGATATATTAATGTCACACCATCTTGATTACCCTTAAGTCACTTCTTAACCTATGTGTTTTCTCTTTCCCTGGCAATTTATTTGTTGAAGAAAATAGGTCATATGTCAAGAGTTTTCCTGGAGTCAGAATTTTACTGATTGTATTCCTGTGGGCAGTAGTATGCTGGCTAATATTTAACATCTGGTTCTCTGGGATGACAAAGCCCACATCTATTGCACTTGCTGGTTTCTGTGGTGTAAATGTTCTCACCACGGCTGATTTAAAACTACCAAAATGACATCACTGAATACAGAGTTGGGAAGAGATGTGCGATAGTACACCATTGTGTAGTATTTCTACTATACACATACAGTGGGTATAAATAACCCCAGAAGCACAGATAAAGGTAAAATGTAGTGAAATAATTAGAGAACAGTGACTTGTGAATATTTATTACTTTTTTAAAAAGTATAGTTAATTATAAATTTATATAATTTAATTTTTAACTGACTGTGTTAACAACTGGCTCATAAAATTCCTGAAATTTAACAATTGGCTCTATGACTTGGTGCAAACCAATTCCAGCACAGCATTGTTTATATAGTAGTTGAATGTCTTTCTCTGCTCCCTATATTTTGTGTATTTCCTAAAAATTAATAGTGAGAGGCAGAGGTTTAATCAAGTTCAGGTTTGACTTTTTGACAAGGTTGTTCCATAGGTTATGGAAGGTCACTGATTATCATTGCCTTTATTCATTAATTCATTAGGGCTGCAAATTGGTGATAGTCTAATTCTGTCATTCTTTCTTCATTTATTAGCTGAATGATCCGTAAAGGAAAACTTAGCTAGAAATAGTTGATTACACTGAGGTATAAGTTTGTTAAGGAAATGCAGGATAAAGGAAAGGTACTTGTTACATAAAAGATTGCAGGTACCTTTTATTTATCTATTTTCAGAATAATGAGTTGGTTCCCTAGCATGTCATTATGAACTTAGAGATCTAAACATATTCGATGTGTTTCAATACACTGAGTTTTTATTCTTACGGGTGCTTAAGCTGACTCATTTTTTGACTAGAGGGAGCCTCTTCAAGTTGATTCTTGATCCTTTTGACATTCAATGGTCTTTGATGGCTTCCTTGTTTCCGGTAAGACATGTTGTTCCAGACTCATTATCTATACTTTCTACCCCATACTTCATACCTCATACTGACTGATTTTTCAAGGAGCCATAGTCCTTAAATAGAATATGGTATTTAGAGATCATAGTCAGGGCACTAGAGGTGTTCACTACTATTAGGTTCTTAACTGTTTCTAGGACATTTAACTGGGCAGAGCTGGGAAGTAGACATACACACATTTTTAAGGTAAAATATATTATGAGTTCATTCAATATTTCCATTTGAAATTTATGACTAGAATATTTTAAGCTACATTTTCTTACATTTGTTTCTTTTTTTTTTGTGCTGAAAATCCCAATTGTCAGTAACATCATACTATTACTCATTTGTGACACCCACAGTATTCAATAATTTGATTACTAAAAAGTTATATATAGAGAAATGAGTCAATTCATATTTTCAAGGTACTTTAAATAGTTTCTTCTGTTATATCACCAACTTGATAATTAATTTGCCTAATTTTGCTTTCAAATATTAGAGATTAAGATTTAATTTAAACCTGTTTTATAATTATATAAAATATTTATGTTTCCAAAGTACAATCTTATAAAACATATTTCCCAACCAGCTTCTATCCCAGTTTTTTCCCTAGTTTACATTACAATTATATAATATAAATTATATTTAGATGTCTGTCTATGTCTTAGGTGAATAATAACATACATTCCACTTTGCTTTTTTCTTCAATATATCCAGGAAGTTCTACATAGCAATGCATAGAGAGATTCCTCATTCTTTTTAAAACTGCTTAATATTCATGTTTAATATCTGATTTTTCCACCGTATTTCTCTGAGATGAGTTTGGGTCATTTTTAGCATTTTGCTGTTACAAGTTTTAATGTCTTTTCATATTTTTACCAATATTAGTTTGAGATATGTTTGACTATTAGGCTTTTCCAGCATTTTATTATGAAAAATTTCAAAAACAGCAATGTTTAAAGAATTCTACAGTAAATATCTATACCCACCAGCTAAACTGATATAAAATTTATATATTGTGAAGTGGGTAAAAATAAGTATACAGTCATTGTTTTGACAAATGCATATACTTGTGGGACCCAAACTCTGTCCAGATACAGAATGTTATCATCGTCCCAGAAAGTTCTCTCATACTTCTTCGGAGGCAACCAGTGCTTTGATGTCTTTTCTGCCATCAGCTTGGTATTTTAAAGTCCTTTTACAAATGTGACTATTTTGGATCCTCTATGATTAGATTTCTCACCTGATTTTGCTTATATATTTTATATCATCAATCTGTAGTCTAGAACCTTAAATTAACATTAGCTCTTCAGTGAAGGTATTATAGATTTGATTCCCTTCCTGCTCCCCACTTAATGATTTTTTTCTTTTAAACCTTATTGAGATATAATTTCTATACTATACAATTCAGCTGTTTAAAACTATACAATTCAGTGGTTTTCGATATATTACATTATTGATTTTTTTAAATGGTGGTAAAATATACATAACATAAAACTTGCCATTTTAACCATTTTCAATTGTACAGTTTAGTGACATTAATTGCATTCACATTGTGTGCAACCGTCACCACCATCTGTCTCTGGAAGTTTTTCATTGTTGCAAATGGAAACTCTGTACCCATGAAATAATAACTTCCCGTTCCCTTCTCCCCTCAGTCCCTGGTAACCCTTATTCTACTTTGTCTCTATGAATTTGCCTATTTTAGGTACCTCACATATGTGGAATATAATACTTGTCATATTGTGTCTGGCTTGTTTCACTTAGTATGTTTTCAGGTTCATCCATGTCATAGGATGTATTAGTACTTCATTTCTTTTTTGTATATTCTTTTTTTTAGTGGTAAAATACATATAACATAATTGAAAGTGTGCAATTGACATATAGTACATTCACAGTGTTATACCACCATTATCATTATCTAACTCCAGAACATTTTCGTTACCCCCATACCCATTTAGCAGTCACTTCCTATCTTCTCTCTCCCAGTCCATGGCTACCACTAATTTGTTTTCTGTCTCTATGAATTTGCCTTTTCTGGATATTTCATATAAATGGTATCACACATTAGCTTTTTGTACCTGACTTATTTCACTTAACATAATGTTTCCAAAGTTTATTCATGTTGTAATATGTATCAGTACTTCATTTCTTCTTATAACCAAATAATGTTCTATAATATACATATACCAATTTTTTGTTTACCATTTATCAGCTGATGGACATTTAGGCTATTTCTACTTTTTGGCTATTATAAGCAATGCTGCTGTAAACAGCATTATCGAATATTTACGTGAGTCTTAGTTTAAATTTTTACATGGACATATGTTTTCATTTCTCATAGGTATATACCTAGGAGTGGCATTGCTAGGTCAGATGGTAGCTCTCTGTTTAAATTTTGAGGAACTGTCAGACTTTTCCATAATAGCCACATCTTATGTTCCCACCAACAGTGTATGAGGTTCCAATTTCTCCACATCCTCACCAAAAAGAACACTTTTTAAAATGTTCTTTTTGATTCTAACTATCCCAGTGAGTGTGGAGTGGTGTAAGTCATTGTGGTTTTGATTTGCATTTCCCATATGGCTAATGATGTTAAGCATCTTATTGGCTATTTATAGACCTTTTTTTTTTTTTTTTTGAAAAATGTCTGTTCAGAGCTTTGCCTATTTTTCAATTGGGTAATTTCTTTTTTATTGAGTGGTAAGGTTCCTTTATGTATTCTAGATGTAAGTCCCTTATCACATATATATTTGCATATATTTTCTACCATTCTGTGGGCTGTCTTTCTACTTTCCTGATGGTATCCCTAGGAGTACAAAGTTTTCAGTTTTGGTGATATACATTTTATTTGTTTTCTTTGTTGCTTGTACTTTTGGTGTCATATGTAAGACACTATCATTTAATCCGAAGTCATGAAGGTTTATACCTATGTTTTCTAGAGTTTTGTACTTTTAACTCTTATATTCATTCTTTCGCATGTGGATATGTAGTATTCTCAGCACCGTTTCTTGAAGAGACTATTCTTTCTCCTGTCTTTGGAACGTAGTCCAAAAAAATTCAATCGATCATAAATGTGAGGGTTTATTTCTGGACTTTTCCGTTGATCTACATATCTATCTTGTTTACTTTTTTAAATTTATGAATTTAAAGGGGATATTTACAAAAGTATGCATTTGTGGCCCATTGCTTTATAACCCCTGTTTATGGTTCCCTGTATTTGTTTTGGTCTCAGTAGCTTCTCCCATTTTCTTTTGCAATTATCTAATTTATGTGTAATACCATCTGGGGAGGGAGAGGCTGGTGGTAAAGTGCAATGTGAATGTTATTGGGATAGTGATGTTCCTGCTTTTCAAAGACTGCTTGGACACAGACGGGAAGTATCTTCAGTTGACAGTAATGGCATAAAATGATGAAAATAAAATAAGGAAGCTTATGGCTCAAAAAGTTTTTATCTTAGATTACAGATGCAGTACCATGAAAGTATGTTAAACTAATGCTTATGACTTTTTCTTTGAGAAAATAGACATCTCAGACCCATCAAAAATTATTCTTTATGATTACATTTCATAGAGTTCCTGAGTTGGAGGTAGAAGAAGAAACTCAAGTTCAAGAGATGACCCTAGATGAGTGGAAAAATCTTCAAGAACAGACCAGACCAAAGCCTGAATTTAACATCCGGAAACCCGAGTCCACCGTCCCTTCCAAAGCAGTGGTGATACATGAGTCCAAATACAGAGATGATGTAAGCATGATGTTGTGTATCTGGAGTAATCTTCACCACCTTATGGGAAATGAAATAGGCCTTTCTACTTCTGTTTTGAAAATGAATGGAACATTAGTAGTTGGCATTCTAGTTTCTGCCTAAGAGTAATTGAGATGATATGTGCCAAATTTTACTGTATCTTTACTGTGAAATAATTGGATCTTGACTTCTTGACATTTAATACAAAGCAGTAATAGTGACAGTGAATTTTCTGCTTACCCCAGAACTGTACTCAGACTGTGCAAATACTGTGTATTAATTGCACTTCATTTTTGTTTCAAAAGAGATGTATGGAATGTTTTATGAATGGTGCCATTTCAAAGGATGACTACTCTGCATTTCCATGATTAAATTACCTTCAGCTCTAATTCTTAGTAAGAGCATTTAATTAGGAGGGGTTGATCATTTTAAACCGGTCAGGTGCTATGCTCTGTGATGCTTTTCTTGTACTACTGTAGCAAGCAGCTTTTATCCCTTTGCGTAACTGCTGCTGAAACTCAGGAGCCTGACGGGTCTGGCAGTATGGGCAGACGCGGCTATAGCAGCCTGCTGGCCAGTCAGGATTGCTCACAGCGCCTCTTTTGCGAGGGCCTTATGTTCAACTTTATTGGAGGCCTCAGCTTTTTAAAAAATATATCTATCAGCATACATAGATAAGGATGGTCAGCAAGTCATTTAAGTAGTTTCTGTTTAAGTTACTCAAGCATTCTAATTTTAAAATTTATAATTTGCATCATTCAATCATAGCTGTTTATCTTGATACCATTTTCTGGGTCAGTGATGGTGATGAGCAAACTCTTCCTTTCTGCTGGATATTATTCATTGATTTTCTGTTTGAAACAGGAATTTTGTACTATGTAAATCTATGTTTTCATTTGCACTTTAGTTAGTTGTATTCTTTGAATCAATACTTTCATTAGAGGGTCATTTATAGTACAGGATCCCCTCCTACCCTCCTGTTTTGGTCAGTCCAAGCTCTTAGAAGTCTTACTAGTAACTTTTGAGCTGTCCCACAAGAAATGGCTTTTTGTACACAGGGGAGGCCAGAGCCTTATTCACTTGGAAATCTCTGGAGATATTTTTTACTAGTCCATCAGTTAGCTGGGTTGCTTCTTTTCCTATCCACTTTCTTTGTTCTTTTTTGTTCCGGGGAATTGTAAATAAAGCCTTGCCTAAAACGAATGTGCTGTCAGGATGCAAAATGTAAAAATAGAAGCTGCTCTTCCTTAATCCACACTAGATTCATCCTTCCTGGCTCCAAAGAGAGGTCTCCTGGAATATTTGAAGCAACTGGGTTAGCTGAGTCATCGAGCTTTGTCTCAGTAAAGCACACATCTTTGGTCCTTGTTAATCTTAAAGCATTGAAGATTTTAGCCAGGAATTGTTCTTAAAGCAACATTAGCCAGACCTCGGGGTCACTAGTTTACTTTGTTCTAGGAACCCTAAGAGACAAGAGCAGTAGAATAATAACTTCTCATTTGCTTGGAGCTCTGTTGTTTGCAAAGTTCAGACCTAACAGTAGCCTATGAATAGAGCTGGGCTCTTACAGCACTTTGGCCTCTGACCGTTAGCTCACTCGGCATTCATTGCTCATTGTCCCTTCTTTCTTATTAGGAAGGCGTCACCTTTTCCCTGCTGTGGTGCTGATAGCCAGTTTTCTCAACCAGGAGGCAGTGGTTTATTATTTTGCCTCTTAACTATATTTTCGTGTGTCTCTTTTTATCAGAGTGCCCTGAATTGTTCTTTCCTTCACTCTTTTAGCATTAAGAATCCATCCAACTAAGTCCTCTGCTTTATTTTAATCTGAAACTTTGAAGGAGACATGAATGTTAAACATGAAACCTGTAATGAACATATGGCCAAAGAGGGTTGATGCGCTCGGGGAAGTTTGATTTCATTTCCTGAACAAGTTGTAGAAACGTTTAACCTGATAGCACTTTGGAGATTCTCATCCAAGATCGTTGGCATTTTTTCTGTAGGGTTGTACTTAAAAGTGAGATATTTTTTATCCATTATTAAGAATTGAAGACAAATCAAATTTGGAGATTTATTTAATTTATCTAGAGACAGAACTTTTTTGACCTCTTACAATAAAATGTACTTTCTCAAAAAATTTTAACTAAAGCAGCTCTTAAAAAGCACCAGAGTTCTTTGTGTGGCATTGGTAGCAACCCTCAGGTAACCATACTCCGCTGTTTTACCATTTTTATATATAGTCAGAATTGTTTATTGCAGACCATCCAGTTTTTAACATGGTATTTGTGCGGTCAGTACCCATATTGAAAGGAGTTTCTCCATCAAGTTCTATTCTAGGGAGGGTATATATCCTTACTTATCAAAGTAACATTGTGAACAAATAAAACAAAAGGCAGACATTAAAAACTTTTTAATCAGTGAAATACAGTCACATGTAAAACATTTATCTCAATTTCTGTTAGTCATGTCAAATCTTAGCTCTTAACCTGCTAAACTGATAGAAATTTGGCCTCGCTTGAAGTAATAATAAGGTCAAAGATGTTCGGATTAAGACCGAGTAGGAGAACATGTGGTTCTGAAATGTGCAGCAGCTCCTTGTGCTGGAACTAAAGTAGCATCGTCTCTTCCTCTGCTTAGCCCCGCAGTTCAGTGCCAGCAACACATCAGAAGGGGCCACTTTCTGGCCATGATGCCATCTTAGCTCCCTTGCAGCATATCGCTAGGACACTGAGTTGAATGAGTGTCCATGGAGATGGGTGTGTATGTGTAATGCTGTAACTGTGTTTCAGATGGTAAAGGATGACTATGAGGATGATGCCCACGTATTTCGGAAAGCAGCCAATGACATCACATCCCAGCTGGAGATTAATTTTGGTAACCTCCCTCGTCCTGGGCGTGGAGCCAGAGGTGGCACACGGGGAGGCCGGGGAAGGATCAGAAGGACAGAGAACTATGGACCGAGAGCAGAAGTGGTGGTAAGTGTTTGGATTTTAAATCTTGGTTTTCTGAAGGATACGACAAGATGAGGATGCCCTAGGTCTACAGTCTAATTTTGGAGGGTCATCAGGTTCTGTCATGGGTTCCTCCACTATCTAGTGTTGGTCTGATGTTGGGATGTTTGGAATGGTTACGTCAGCATCATGGACATTAGTTGGAAACAGAGTATTCTGTAGCCCTGACCTCCAGGATCTCCAGGGAGGTCCACTATCTGGCCTGAAGGTTTACTCAGAACTGGAGAAAAACTCACTCATCTGCATCAGACAAGATCCCCAGGCTTAAGATCAAATCGGATCACCTGAAGTTGCTTACACACAATGGTCTGATTATATGCCCTGTGTACTTGTCACTTTCAGGACAGACAGAATTCTTTATGGATCACCTTCTCACCTCAGACCATTATTCCTGGCTCCTCAGCCAGCTCTGCCCTACCTCTGTAGACATGCTGCTTCTTACCCCAGGGGCCCTTGCCTGCCCACCTAGAACAACATCTCTAATCTGGGACTCCTCAGAGAAGGGTTCTTTGATCACATTTCCTTCCAGACCAGGTCAGAGTCCTTGAGCAAGGAATTTCATTTCTTCTCTTTGAAGCTTTATCGCCATTCGTAATTGTGTTCTCATTAGTGTGATTATTAATTGAGCTGCTATGTCTGCAGTGGACAATAGCAGCCACATCTGCTTTTGCTTATTGTTGGTTTCCCCAGGGCCTAGTACAGTGTGTGTAATAGGTGCTTCATAAATGTTTTATGAACAAATATATGAATACCTATTTAGTGGGAGTTGGGCACAAGGCCCTGTGGCCAGTATGGGCCACCACAGAGTCCTTGTGATGATGGAGCAGGAGCAGTCCCTTCTCTGTGGCTGGTCTTAGAAATGTCCTTTTTGCTGCCTAATTCTCTTGCTCCCAGGAACAGCCCCTGGGAGGAGTGCCCACGGTTGGTTTGTCATACTAATTAAGGAACAAAAGCTCACCTGTGCTCTTCCAGCTTAGAACTGCCCTCAGGCCCCACCCTCCATCCCTAAACTCCCCTTCTCTGTCAGGTTGCAGTTTCAGAATCCATGTTCTCTTTGCTCATTCTCTGATGCTTACTTCTGGGAAAACCCGCTCTTCCAGAAAAACTTCCCTGATCACGATGTGTACTTTGCCACCAAATTGCTTTGGACGGGTGGGCCCCATTCCCAGAGCATCTGTTACTGAAGTTACTGCACTGTAACTTTCTCAGTATTTCTCCCCCTCACCCTCTGAGCTCCTCAAGGGTGAGAACTATAATCATCCTTATATCTTCATATAGTAAACATTCTGCCATGTACATTGAGTGAAGGAAGTGCCAGATACAAAAAGGGTCACTCAGTAAGGATTTGTGGGAAGAAAAGGGGGAGGCGGGTGCTGCCAGCCATTTTGCAGAGGATACAGGAGTGAGTCTGAGAGAGAACAAGCACCCTTCCGCATTGCAACTCAGAGGCAGCACCTCACCTCTGTGACCCTGCAACTCTCTTCCACTGGGAACTTATCTCTCCCTCAGTGTTTGGGTTACCCTGCCCCTAGGTGAGAGTGGGCACACAATGCTCTGCTCAAGTAGGAATGAGTGAATGACAGCTGGTTTCAAAACTTTTCTTTTTTAGACTCAAGATGTTGCTCCAAACCCGGATGACCCCGAAGACTTTCCTGCTTTGGCTTGAGAGAGCCCTGTTTCCCTGGCAACTTAGAACAGCATTGGCATACCTATGAAGAGACTTTTCTTGCTATGGGGAAGAGAGTCAGACTCTAAGAACAATAGATGTTGCTTTTCCCCTGTGTAGTGTGAATTCATTGTACTTTTTTGACCTGGGGAGAGGGAGGCTTGGGGAGGTGCGATAGCGATTTCTCCAGTCTAGAGCTGCAGTTCCAGCCAGGGGTTAGTCTGGCACTTTCCCAATAAGGTGGAGAATGGGGATTATTTTTTTATTTAAGAATTTCCAAATGAAGTCCAGAAATAGTTTAAAATGTGTACATAGAGATTATAAAATAGAATCTATTGAGTCTACTTAGTAAGTTGTAAAGATATTGGAAGTCCATATCCTTTACTATTAAAGGAGATACATATATCTTGGACCATTAATTTAAAGCAGTCACAGCCTAGTTTTCAGAGACCAAGATATTAAAATACAATTGTATTTACTGTTTACTTGTAAATGTTATACTCTCCTGGGACTTTTTGAGTTTTGTTTTTCATTTAACTGATAATTTTAAATAGCTATTGTGTGGCCATGGATTAACACTCTGTGACAGAATTAGGGAAAGTTTTGTTTTTTTTTAATAGTGATTTAAACTACCTCGTGGTTTCTGTGTGTATGTACACACATGCTTAGTATAAATGTGATATTTAGTCTTCGGGTGGTTTTTAGGATGAGTATTAAATCTATGATTTTTATAATCATGTTATTTAACCCACCAATCTAATGAAAAGGTCCAGGCGCCAGAGCGTTGCAACGTAACACCATATCCTTTTCTCCCTCGAAACTAAGTGTCAGAATTCAGCACCCATGTACAAAAACCCTCTCTTTTTGTCCTGGGCAAGACTTGTAAATAGCTAATATGTATTGAACACTCACATGCAGTTTTCCTCACTCAGTCCTTGCACCAGTTCGAGTTCCTATTTCTTGCCTTTGGTGAATGTTCGGGGTTTGGGGCTACAGCAGAGGTTCAGTAAATTCCCCAGTCCCACCCTAACCAGCAAGCTGAGACCTGTAGAGCCCACACTCTCAGCCGGGCTGCCTGTAAGGGTTAGTGCCCAGCATCGGGGCTGGGGCAGAGGTAGCTATAACAGCTGCTGAAAGCTGGGGTGATGTTCTCCCAACTTGAAGAAACTGTGGGTAACATTTGCCTGTTGTGACACAGTTAACATGCTTGTGTTAGAATTTGAACCTTGGCCCCAGGATCTGTGCTTTTTCCCGCTTCGCTACACTAAGATGGCTCTGAATTTGAACCCGAGTATAAATAAAGGTTGGTATTCCCTCCTAACTTTGTGTATAGAAAGCTGAATCGTTTTGATCACACCCAGGTCAAGACAGAATGTGGGAAAGGGCCCCAGTGAAAGTCACATATTTTGAAAACTCAGAGCTGAACCCCTAGTCATGTGACAGCCAGTTAAGGACTTTTCCTGTGGATGACGGCCTACTTTTGGTCTCTTGTTATTAATTTTGAAGTACTAAGGTATATTAATTGATTGTTTTATTCCCTCTCCCTGGAAAAGACATAGTGAATGGAGTTCCCTGATCTAAATTAAGAAGTCTTGTGAGGGTGAATGTCAGATTCAGCCATAATAAGCTGCTGGTGCAACATGAGGCTGTCATGTTAAGTCATTTTGCCTTGCCTTGGCTTTGAGGATTGGCAAAACTGATCCCTTTCGAGAATTAACACTTGAAAAGCCCATAGTGCTAGGTTTAATGTTGTTTGCAAACACTTTAGCCTTCCCAAACACACTGAAGATTTTTGTACCCTGGAGCAGTCTCGAGTCTTGGGATTGAAAATGGCTTTGGGGGCTGTGGTAGTTTCTGAGCTTGTAGAGGGCTTACTTTGTTTACCGGGGCTACCTCTCCCCTATGTGGCGAGGCAGTGGATGTCAGGTTGTTATCACATGGTCGTTGCAGTCCAGTGCCCCAGGAAGACAAAGCAGAAGCAAAAGGCAGGGGAAATCCCTAATGTGCTATAGGGAAAATCAGAAGAGGAGGCAGGAGGATTATGTCTGTGAACCTATACACAAGGCAAAGCCTTCCAGATCAAAGTTCCCTTGCCAGACTCCTTTGAGTGGCTTGTGTGTAGATGTGCTGTCATAAGGCAGGGCACGTTTCTGACTGGTAACTTAATACTAAGCAAATTAACCCCACAAAATTTGGGGGCTTCAAAGACTATCTTGAAAAGTGGAGGTCAAGTATGTTTGAATTCCAAGGGCAGGTGTGTCAGCCCCAAACCTGACTTGGATCCCTTCTCAACCAAGGAGCTCACTGCTTGATCATAGGCCACCAGGGCAGCAACTGAAGACAGATTGGGCTTGGGATGTCCCAAAGTCTGCAGTTGGGAGAGCCCCATGAATGGGGAGGTGTGACCCCTGACAGCTGTTACCCCTGCACATCTGACAAGGTCTGGGAAGAGGCAGGCTCGCTCCAGAAGCTGCTGCTGGCTGGGACAGACTTGAGAAAGCTAAAACCATGCACTGGTTGGTTTTAACATCTGGCCAGGACATCTTTAGCCTAATAAGCATTTAACACTTTCATCGCAAGGCAGACTCCTCAGAGCCAGAGAAGCCATAATAGGCACCCCCTTTTCTAGTGTTGGTCACTGATTCAGGTCCTTTTTCTTTGTTCACTATCCTAGTGCATAGGTATTTCAGAGGTGGAGGCATTGTTTTTCCTTTGAAACCACACCATGTGGTATTGGCAAGTCCTATGGAGCAGCTGGACCCAGAACTAGGAAAGGTCAGTCAGCCCTCGCACTAAAAACAGGAACTGCTCCCTTCTAAGCTATTCCAGCAAGAGCTACGCTGCCAGCAGTGAGCTGGTCTGCCCTCCCTCTCAACATAGCATCATCCGGCTGGATAAGTAGAGTTTCACTTTGAGAAAAGATCCCATTTTCCTTTTGCTCCTGTTTTTCCTCAGCTTCGGGAGTATCACGCTGTGTTGGGACAGCCCCCAGGGGCTGGCCCTTTCTCTAGATTTTCTCCATCGTTGGCCAGAAGGCGGGCCCTTGGGCAGCCAGCACTACTGCCCAGATGTGCCAAGTGTGTGAGCCTTTCCCTGGATCTCTGTCCCAGAGGGGCCTGTATTTATGTGGTAAAGAGAATGAGGGAGGGGAAAAGCGGGTACTTAACTCTATTGTAAAATACAACATGGAGAAAAGAAAAGTCAAGAAACTGATTTCCCCAGAAGCCTGTCCACTGTGACTGTGCCCACCACAGCCTCCTCTCCCTCTGAAAGGAGCCACTGTCCCATCTGATAGGAAGCACTGCCCCAGGGTTCACCAGTAACATCACAGCTTTGCCCTTTATCTGGATGTCTTTTAAGTCTGAGTTCCTTCTCTGTCCTTATTGCAGAACCTGGGTAACCTAAGGAAACAAGCATTCCTTGAGGGGCTGCCTTGTGCTGTTTTGTCTCACCACTTTACAGTCAGGGAACAGGGAAAGACATCCATCTTTCTTGCTTCCTAGTTGGGATTTGGGCAGGGAGGGGATGAGATGAGGCAGAAAGAAGATTCATTCCCCAGGCCAGTATTCTTTCTACACACTCCCAAAACTTCTAGTTAAATGACCAGTTCCTAGTGCAAAACCGCTAGTAGAGGTACAGGGCAAGGCCAAAGGACAAGTACCACAACAACCAAAGGAGTCACACTGAGTGTGTGCTGTGTGCTACTGCGCTCAGCCACTCCCTGGGGTAAGGTAGTAAGCCACGGCAACCCTGCAACCCCGTGACTGCTTGCAGTGGTAGCTTGAGTGAGTCTACCCCAAAGCATGATGGGATTAGCAGTTTTCTTAGCTTTATTATAGCTCCTGCACAGGTGGAGATGGCAAGTTTTGAGCGGCCACAGACATTATGTTCAAGGTTGCCAGCAAGGTACTGGTGGAGACAGGAATAGAAGCTTGGATCTCCTGGGGCCTTATGGAGCCTAAGGCCTAACAGTTCCTGGCACCTCCCCTAGGCCCTTTTCCTTGGCCACAAGCTTACCCATGACTCAGTAGGACTTGCCCTGATCAAACCATAGTGGCTCTTGAACCCAACCACAGCTCTGCTATGGGCAAAAGCAGGCTCCATGTGTGGGGAGAGCAGATCGAGCCAGTGGAGCAGAGAACCAGCTGCCTTCTAAGCATTGTTTCTTTGCAAAATTGTAGCGCAGTTTCTGAGAGCTGACTTAGGAGCACAAAATCATGTATAAGTTGGAAAGTACCTGTCATGTGAAAATGGAGTGGCATCGACTTGCACGTAAGTCCCTCAGGAGGCTCAGAATTTTCAAAAGTTCTCAAGCCAGTGAGGTAGGGAAAATTATTTTCTGGCAGACAGCCACCCTGCCAGAGGCACTGAGGGCATCTCCACCAGAGATATGCACTATCCAGCCCCAGGGAAGCTCACACACATCAATGTACCTGCACAACTGTGCTGGTGGCCCTGGTCTGTACTCCCCCACTCAGCCCCCCTCACCCCCCTCCCCCCGCCCGATACTGGCAGCATCAGAGCAACAGAAAACTTTTAAAGTGAGGTGACAGCTAAATTCTCAGCAATGCAAAATGATCGGAACTTGAATGTTCTGGTGGTGAGGGAAAGTGAGTAGGAATAATCAGGGATCCTGGAGAGGTCTTCAGTAAGAGGGAAAGAAAGGTGCATAGAAAGGAAGCAGGAGAAATGGAGAGGCCGGGGGACCCAGTGAGGACAGTGGTAACCTCTTACCCTGGCTCCATCCAGACCCAGGGAACTGTGGCCAGGGTGGAAAGGCACTACTCAGGGATTTTCACCAAGGATCTCTAGAAAGACCTGGAAAACCTTGGGATGACTGTTGAATAGGCTCCTTTAGGAACCACCTCCAGGGTGTGCCCTTCTGTGCAAACAGCACCTGTAGAGTTGGACAGTGCCCAGCCAGTGAGGCCATAGAGGGCCTGTTTATAAACTTCAAAAATTCTGCATGAACTTTTCTGGGGACTTTCAGAAGGACTTCTGCTTCCATCGGATAGCCACAGGGGCCCCTAACACAAGAAAGTTCAAGAAACACTGTCTACGGGGGTTTGGGGTTAAACCGCTACCACAGAGGTGCCTGCCTGGTCCCTTCCCAAACCCAGTCATCCCCCTCAGGTGACCTACAGGAAAGCCCCACTCTGGTCCTGGTCTGAAATCTCAACACCGAACGGAAGAACGAGGAAAAAAACTCTTGCTCATATGCTGAGGCATGGGCGTAGGCCTGAGGAAACAAGGCTTAAATTGCACCTTGAGAGAATTTCCGTCGGTGAACGCTGTGCTGTCCAGGAAAACCTCTGGAGGTCTAGTGCCTGCGGAGCCCGAGCCAGATTAAAAGCCGGTCTAGAAGGGTTACAGCCCGTGACAGCCAACCATCACTGGAAAAGGGAGGAGGTGGACAGAGTTGTGTTTACAACACCAAGATCTGTTTCAAGGAGTCTCTGGGGGTGGCAAGGACTAGTTTAACATGCTGTCTGAAGACCTCGAGGTGCGTGCGCTACACTTGGTTAACCACAAGGCAAATTTGGGGTCAGCCACAGCAGAATCACTCTGAATGAGTGGTCCACAGTGGCCACCAGCCATCTCCCCTCTGTCCAGCCCTGCTCAACAATGCTGAGTGGATACACTTAACTATTTCTTAAGGACGTGCCAATCACTGGCATGTCTATGGTGCTCTAGTTAGTGTATGGCCCAGCTGTCTCTTTCAGGGCCATGGAGAGGGCAGGCCTGGCAACCTCTCTGGGGCTGCTACATGGTAGGGGATAAGCCAGACAGGCAGGCAGTTCACTCACCCACCCAAGGCCCGACCTGAAGTCTCAGGGTCCCCCAGTCTCATGAATATTCATGAGCCCCAGTCCCAAGAGTGAGCTCCACTGCTGCCCCCTCTATTAAATGAAACCTTTTCCTCCGGCCCCTTCCTCTACCCACTGGAGTTTGGCCCGGAGCAGAACAAGGCAGGAGAACAATATTCACTTCAGCAGGGTCCGGTGAGCATCTGTTGCTGTTTTCATGACATGGCCCAGTAAACTGTACCAGGAACTCATCAGCAGTTTCCAACCTGAAGGTGGCTGAAAATGTGTGGGGGTGTCTGGATTATCCAATGGCTGGGAATGTGACTGGCATTTAGTAGATGGGGTGGGATGGGCGGGAGGGGGCGGGGGGAGGAAGGCGGTGCCCAACTGGCTGCATTCTCGGGAAAGTCCTACGCAAGGAAGAATTGTCCTGCCTGAAAAGTCACCTTGTTTTACATAGAGAAGCACATCCATGCTGAGAAGAAACCATTGTCTTTCTCCAAGTAAAACAAAGCACAAACCACACCACCCCCTCTACTCTTTCCCCCACAAAGCCTCTCCTCGCTTAAAGATGTATTTGGCCATTCTAAGAATGCAAGGGGCCAAGGCCAGTGCCCTGGTGGTAGCCAGCTGGACAGGAGGCCCCCTTACCTGGACATTTCTGTGTGGATGGAGCACCTGTCATCCAGAAGCATATCCAAACCATGCAGACTTGCTAGCAAAGAGATGAGACACAGTTAGAAACAAGGGAAGGCAGCCAGATGTGCTAGAGCGGGGGTGTGGAGGAGTCTCATTCCCACAAGGGCTGGGCCAGCATCCCCAGTGAGGGAGCAGGGGAAAATGGTGAGACTATAACATTAGGAACATATTGTGCCAACCACTTAAAAGACAAAATGCCCCAAGTCTGAATAATGGGGCAGCTAAAAGATGACTATACATAGCAGAGAGTAACACCGGGGCTATTAATTAACCTGCTCAGCAATGTCATAACAGCTGCTGAGAGGGAAGGTGAGTAGAGGGGAGGACTGTACATTGTCATAGTACTTTTGGACAGGATCGAGGCAACATTTTTACTTTTTAATTAAATAACATATATGGCTCTTAGTAATGTGCCAGGCACTTGTTCTAAGTAATTAACAAATATTAACTCATTTAATCCTCATATAACCCTATTAGATATTGTCATCCTGGCCCAAAGAACATAGCTAATAAGAGGCCAAGCAAAGGTTTGCTCTCAGATAGTCTGGGTCCGGAGTCGGTGCTCTGAACAATTCTCCCAAGCTGCTTTTCGATGTGGTAGACATCAAAAACTTTAACGTTAATTTTGCATATCCTTGACCTAGAAATGCCTTCTGTAAAAATTTATCCTAAGGAAATAACCAGCATCCCCCACGGAGAATTTACAGATGAGAATGTTCATGCAGTGTTATAACAGTAAAAAGCTGGAAAACCCCAGCTTTTGCCCGAAGCAGGCAAAAAATGTTTCTGAATTCCTCCTACCACGCTCTCTTCCGGTGCACCCACAACTGCACTTAAGACTCATAGAAGGAAAAGCAGTCACTGGGCATTATGCTCCGGGCTGGCACTGGGACCCATGCTAAGGCACACTCATGTGCTTTGATCTCTTTTAATTCAAATACTACACACTTACTATTCTAATTTTACAGATGAACAAAGTGAGGGCCAAGAGGCAGATAAAGGATCCCCATGGTTACAGAATAAGTGGCAGAGCTTGTTTTAGAATGCACATCATTGATTGCTCTTTCTGTATCAACTCACTATCTCAGTAAACTCAGGGGCCTCAGGAAGGGGCCTTTGCTACTTAAGCATGCCCCAGCCCTGCATCTCAACAAACCAATATCAAGAGCCTTACCTTCAGAGCATGAAATTCTCCTTTCAAAAGTCAAAATATAATATGATCTCTTTAAAAACACATAAAATTATGCTGCAGGTACGAAAAATACTAAGGGACCATAATCTTTAAAAACACATGAAATTATACTGCAGGGACCAAAGGGACCTGCCTTTTTACCCTTATCCAAACCGCTACCACCAGAGTGGGAATTGCAGGCTCTGCCCTCTGTTTGAAAGTGCAGCAACTACCTGCCCCTCCGTGGTTTACCTCGCCAACCATCCGAGCTCCAGTTGGTTACCAGGGGGTACGTGACCAAGCACTAGCCTCATGGTAAACCACGGAGGGGCAGGTAGTTGCTGCACTTTCAAACAGAGGGCAGAGCCTGCAATTCCCACTCTGGTGGTAGCGGTTTGGATAAGGGTAAAAAGGCAGGTCCCTTTGGTTCATGCTTTGAAAACTCATACCCCAGCGTGAATCAAAGCTAAGCTCCTCGGGGAACTGGACAGCACTACTCAAGAACAAGCTCCAATGTCTTAGACACAACCTCTGCGTGACGGCCTGGGCACTAATTAGGTCTTTAGGGTCCTGCCCTACAAGAGACCACCAAGAGGGAGAGCAGGTAAACAGCACTGCTGATGGCGCCCTGGGCCAGATATATCAGGATGTGGGAGACTCGAGCATTGGTCCTGCCCTTCCCCCAGCATTTGATGCCGACCTTGGCAAGTAAAACGAAGGGACTGCTGTCTCTGACCTGAGACTCCGAAGTCCTGATTGATGTGTGTTTTCAGAAAGTCAAACCTTTGCGTTGTTGGAGCTGGTTGGTGGTTGTGTATAGAATGATTTCATAACGGGCCCCCTTACTTGCTCACCATCTTATCCTGGGGAAGGTATTATGGACTGAACTGTATCCCCTCAGATTCTTAAAATGAAGTCTTAACCCACGACACCTCAGAATGTGACTATTCAGAGACATGGCCTTTAAAGAGGTGATTACGTTAAAATGAGGCCATTAGGTGGGCCCTCATCCAATCCGACTGGTGACACAGGAGATAAGGACAGACAAGGACACCAGGGATAGGAGTGCTCAGAGAAAAGGCCAACGAGAGAGGCGTCAGAAGAAACCAATCCTGCCGACAATGTCATCTGGGACTTCCAGCCTCCCGGACCGTGAGAAAATTAATTAATTTCTGTTGTTTAAGACTCCCAGTCCATCGTATTGTGCTACTGCAGCCCTGGCAAACGAACACTGAAGGTTATCATCTGCTTTATATATTTTAATTACTGCCTCCCACAATTCAGAATGGTAAGGAATACAATAAACCAAAAGGTTATTTGGTTAATACTTTTAATTACATGATTATAATTACACAATTTCCACTACTCAATATTTTGTATAAAACCAGTTAACAATAACACAATTTCCAAATGCAACAATACGTATCAAACTACATAGATATGTAAAGTTTACAGGCCTTTATGAAGCTTTATCTTAAAAATACCTTCAGGAAAATAAACATTCATTCAACCAGTTCTTCCAGCTTTATAAAATATGATTAGAAATATACATTTTAATTTAAAAAATCAAGACAATGGTTGATCAAATAGTGATTAATCAGTTACATTTAAAAACTTTTAATAATCTGTACATGAGTGCAGGTTAGATAAAAGTCTGCAAATTACTAATATAAAACTGCAGTACTATAATCAAATGAACATATCTGCTGACATTTAATTCTACTGGGCAATTAAGGAGGTAATTTCCTACACAGTATAGGTGAATTGTCCAGTCTTTTAAACACATCTGTAGTATTTCCACTTGGCGACAGGGAGAATACTCAGATTTAGGAGAAATGGAGGAGCAGCAGCTAGCCTCACAAGGACAGTGTCAGTGGGAGATAACTATCAAAGAAGTAGGTTTTTATGGTTTTTGATGAGCACTGCTTTCCAAAGTACAATAATTACTATTTAAAATGAAGAGAAGCAGTTAAGCTACTTTTAGAATATCGAAGGAGTACATTGCTCATGTGTCATGAACAGTGATTCAAGCAAAAGAAAGGCTCCCGGAGCTCTTGGCACACCACCAGCCAGATGCCCGAGGGCCCACACAGCTCACCGAGTGGGGATCAGGCCCTCAAAGGAAACATCTTTGCCTCGTGAGAACACTGGGGCACTCCTCTAAAACTGGTCTGGGCCCAAGAAAAGAGGTAGAAATCACCCCTGAGAGGGGTAGGAGGGCAGGGAAGAAAGTGAGTGGGTGAGAGGCTAAGGTGATCAAGTTTGGAACAGAATAATTCTGGAGACTAGAAGAGCAGCGGTGCCACTAGGAAGCAGCTACACTTGACAAGAAAGGCTACTTGTTTTAGTGAGGCAGTGCTCGGGGTCCGCCCTCTTCACTGACAGGTCGTAGAGATTCCTAGGTTTTCTTTAGCAATACGAAACAGAAGTCTGTCTACACATCTAGGTACCCAGTCTTGCAGATGCCCTTCCTTTGGACTGTCCTTGACTCTTGATGATTTGAGTCCCCAGAAAGCTTCAAGGGCATCTAAAAATATTCAATTCTAATTTTAAATCCAATGAAAACTATCGTGGTGTACTTTCAAATTTATTTAAGTTAAAGGAATCTCTCCATCTGACATGCCCTGTTTCATATTCCACAGCAACAAGGTCTTCTATAACAAGGACTCAAAATCAGAATCGCAGAAGATTCTGAGTGTGTTAAAGGTTCAGTTGGGGGAAAAAGAGTCCACTCTTATTCAGAGCAGGAAAGAAGTCTCCCTCAGCCTGACTCAGAGACTTCCTGATTCTAGATAGGCCCCCCCATAGGTTTAATACTGTGCTATGTCCTTTGTGTTTTCTAAGAAATGACTCTTTATCAAATCACAGTTTCCTATGACTTATTTCAGTAACAAACCTGTTAAATACAAGGATTTTTAGAAAGAACTCCAGTGATCGCAATTCTAGCTGGAAACATGAACACATAAAATTGCCAACACAAAAAGGCAATTCGTAAAAGAAAAAAATACTGTGGTTAACACTGAAGCCCAAATTTTTCACTCTTGGCCAAGACACCAAATGGCTTATCTCTGGGAGGGGACAGCACATTTACTTGTTCTGACGTAATAAAAAGCCAAATCAAGAACAGTTCAGATGAAAATTTGATTTTCACAACCACCTGGGTTACTGATGCAAGAGATAGCCTTTAAAAGTATAAAGGGAAGAAGAATTGCCCTGAGAATTCAATGTTTTATGCCTGGGCAGTTTGAATATTTAATATTATCTCCCAGCACAACACAGCAAATGGAATGTTTCTCTTCCCACCCAAAGCTTATTGAAAAGCAGTCTTCCCAACAGGCAAGTCAGTCTTTGTGCCTGTGAAGAACATCCAGGGGTAGAAAACCAGTATTTTTCTGAGACCGTTCCCAGTGTGTGAAAGCTGGCAGTCCCATCCCCACACGCCTGACGGGGAAGAGCTGCTCATTTGGCCACAACAATGGCGTTGTCCATCTCCCGAGCCTCGAAGCTAGTCAACCTCACAATTACTCTGAGAGAGTAAATACTAAAGCGGAGCCTAGGTCTTCC
This sequence comes from Pteropus vampyrus, assembly GCF_000151845.1. NCBI lineage: Eukaryota > Metazoa > Chordata > Mammalia > Chiroptera > Pteropodidae > Pteropus > Pteropus vampyrus. The sequence continues at coordinate 310,281 of NW_011889301.1, read as the reverse complement.
AATTATTTTTGCATTAACAGACTTTGGTCTGTTTTTCCCAACCACTTCTAATTCCTCGTAGTTCTGTGCAAAAGGCAGCTTTTTAAAAATGGAATTGCCTACTGACCTAATTCATTCATCTTGTAATGTGAAGACATTTTGCCTTTTAATAGTGTATCCCCCCATTCTCCAAACTAGAATAGGTCAACCTTGGTTAAAAATGACTAAAACCATTCACTTCTTATTATAGAAGTAACCAAGGTGATTTCAAAATATTTTGGGCCCCAATTTTTTTAATCAGCAAATAAACTCTGTTTTTGTGATTGCTTTATATCACACAGACAGACCCTGCTGTGTTTCTGCAGGGGGAGGGGAGAAGGCACTCTGCAAAGAGTTAATTCCCTAACCAAAGGCAACAGTGAGTGTCTTATTCATAAAGAATTGAAATCCAGATGTGAACAACTATCACTGAAATCAAAAAATGTGTGAATGGCCTTAGGCTGAGCACATAACAAAAATGTCCACAATGCTACAGAGAAAGACTCTAATAAAGCAGTTAAGTTTTTTCAAAGCCACCATTATTTGGGGTCACTGTTTCCAAGGGGAAACACCAAAAGTGTAGGGTTTTTTTTTACGCATGGAAGGAAATATTATTTTAATTTGTATGACTGGGTAACCAAAAATGGGCAGCCTTGAAATTCTTCAGTTCCTAAGTGACATAAAATGGAAGGACTTAAAACAATCTTCCAACTCTGAAGCCAATTTCTCCTCCTGAGTCTTCTAAAGCTACTCTTAATATTCACTTGCAAGTTTTAAGGTTACCAGCATAACTAACACTTTGTATCACGACATGCAACAGTCTTCAAATGTGGTTTTCACAGATTATTGTTAATAAAGCACTCTTTGGTGGAAGACAAGCAGCTTGGGTACTGAACAGAGTTAACATTACAACAGTATTACAAATATTAAAGTGAAGATGATTACACCAATAGTATCAAATTACAGGAAGTACCATTTCAGTAATGCCTGTTTTTACCTTTACAAATTTTGACACAGGGTGAACAGAAAATAAATAGGTAAAAAATCTCCATCAGCTCCTCCATTCCTCTGAAGGCCAGCAGCTAAAATGATTGCCATCACAAGGACACACATGCACCACACAGAGTAGTCAGCTCTCCTGATAACAGAGGGCTTTGATATTTACACCTGAGACTAAATTTACAACAGCTTTTTTGTGGTTCAACTTGAGACATTTCTACAAAAGGAGAGTTGGACCATCTTCGAGTCATCACTTGTACCCAAACTCATGTAGTTACTTAAACTCCAGTGGACAGTTTCTTCATTGAATGAACTTCTTAGGTGGAAAGCAGCTAAGGCTTTTGCAATTTTGTTTTGTTTCCCAATAAATTGTGCTAAGTCCTGTTGTAGTTTTCTGTTCCTAGAGTCTTCCTTCAGTTCTGGTCACGGGTTTTTACTTAACGCAAGACTGTTTTAGTCCTTGAAATGGACGGACTACAGGGGAAAAAAAAAAGGATTTTACCATGAAGGTCTTCAAGTGTCCCATATGTAGTTATCAAAGACAAGGAAGGCAACATAATAAAAAATACTGACATGCTAAAAAGTATACAATTTGTATAATTCTTTAATAACAGATACTTTGGAAAGGACAGTACAATATCAACCATAAAGACAAACAGGAGAGAAAAGCAGAGCAGAAAAAGGTTCAGTTCTGCAAAAAATAAAAAAACAAAAAACAAAAAAAAAGGAGGGAGAGCAGAAGCAGCAGAGCAATAAGAGTACCATAATGCCATTAAGGGCATTTGCTGCAAAGCATTCCTTTTCCTTCTTTCCCTCTGAGGAACCAGGCTGTGGGAAAAGCGGAAAGAATGAAAAGATAAAGAAGTGTTACTTGATTATTTCCAAAGCCAGAATTTGGTCACAGAAAAGCTCTGGCACCTCAAGCAGTTTCCAGTTTAGTAGAGCGCAAAAGGCACCCGCGCCTCGCTCCCCGCCTTCCCCACACGCGCTGCGCAGCGCGAGGGGACCACCTGCTGCCAACTCCTCACAGGGGACAGAAGCAGGACGCCCGAAGGACCCTTGTCTGTTTGTAAATAACTGCCCTGGACTGATCCTCACACCCTACTTCCCTTGTTTCCTTCCCTGATTTATTCCATATGCTTTCAACTAAATAGCAACTCTCAGAGAAAAACTAAAGCAAAAGAAAAGAGTGAGAAAAACCACTTTCCATTGGGAGGTGACCCTCACTTGGATGATGACGGTGCTCTATCAGAGCAGCTCATCTAAATCCATCACGTTGTTTTCGCAGACCTCAAGAGAGTATTGAGTATAAAGGTCCAGGTCAGTTGACAAGAGGGAAAATATCTGGAATTTCAAAGGAAGATTAGTATTTCAAAAGGTCAGAGGCAACAAGCATTAAAAAAATTTAGATATATTCTGAGACTTCTACACCAATGTACTTTTGGTGACAATGGCAGTAACAAAAAATTAAAGCCCAGAGGTGATGGAACAGACACTGAGATCTGAGACTCTAAGGAACAAGAAGCAATGACAAATATGATGATGGTGAGAATCATAAATGAGAAGACAGAAAAAAGTCCAAAAAAAAAAAAGGTCCTAAATGCAGCTATGCTCGACTGAAGGGCTTGTGAAGAGACTCATGGTTTCAGAGGCTGAGGAAAGAGCCCTCGCAATACGAATAATCAGGCACAAGATACCCCGAAACGATGAACATTAGGTAGGTCTAACAGGTGAAACAGAAAGTGATGGTTCCCAACGATTCAACTTGGAATAAAAAAGGCTCTTGTACATGACAGTTTTCTTAGAAAATGAATGAAGTTATAATTTAAAAAAAGAAAAGGGAAAGAAAGAAATGAAATACTGCTGCAAAGAAAGTACAAGCTGACAGAAACATGCACTTATGAGCTATGTATAGACAGGAAGTGAATGATATCAAATGAGGTAAGTGGCTGCAGGTTCTCAATGGGAAGCACGATGGTGGCATTTTCAAGGCTCATTCTAAAAGAGTTCTTCAGAGAGTTAATGCGAGAACACTGAAAAACAGGCCGACTCTTCACTGGATTTACTAATTTTTAAAAGAAAAAAATGGGTATCGAGCTCTAATAGGAAGTGAGAGGTATAGAGGGCCATTAGTTTGCTTCTTCCAACTTGGGAAAGGGGGTGAGGAAGGTACCACACAGAACTTCCTTGGCACTGAGGGTCAGCTGCATCCTACCTACCAGGAGATATACATCGCAGCCTGAACTGCTACGGCTGCTAGAGCAGAGCCTGTCACACAAGACTGAGGTTTAGATGTGGCTTCCATTCAATGGATACATGAGAGAAACATGATGGCGATTCTTCCCAACAAATGGCTTATTACAACACTCATATTTTTTCAGTCCCCAAATATTTGCTCTTTTAACATGTTTGTGAAAAAATTCTTCAAAGTTGTAGAGCTTCTCAGTAAACTGTCAAAAGAGCCGTATCAGTGGAAAGTAAGTTTAGGTGAGGTCTTCATCCCGGAAGCCTCTAAGAACAGAACAGAATGTGGAAACGAAAGGTCAAGTTCCTGTGGCACGATAGAGATAACAGTGATGATGTGTGAACAATATAAACCTGCAAAAGAAAAGGCCTTGCAAACAGGAGTAACAACCCACTGGCAACCCTGGTGCCTTGAAAGCATTTATGAATGTACACTGAAAGAGTGTACTTTTTTTGTATTGTTGTCTAAAGAAAAGAGTTCTGTTCAATACTTTTAAATTATCCAATAATCTTAGCTCATATTATTTTTTCCTTAATCAGATTATGCATAAATGTATTAATTCCTTCCTCCCCCTCCAAAAATACTGTTTGATAAGATACAAGCTTCAGATTCCAGCTGGGCTGCCTTGACTCCCATCATTTCATAGAAGCAGGAAGTTGGACCTGTACACGATCTATTTGTCTTTTGTGAGCCATAGGTGGCCCACAAGGTGATGTGAACACAGGCCAAAGCCTTGAAAAAGGCGGAGGAGACCCCGTATGGAAGGGGATGGTTAAACGCACTATGAAACCCTGCTGACTCTCACTGGTTTACTTCCTTGCCCCTCCCAATCTCTTAAAGTCCATTTCAGAAATTTAAAAGAAGACTTTTTTGTTTTTCTGCACTATCCCCAACACCTGGAAACTGCTTTGGGCCGATTCAATATTTAGTTAAGCATATTCGGTCTGAACTGGATTTTAACCCCTCAGAGCATCTGGTCCAGGGACCTCAGGCAGATGCTCACTGCAATCAGGAACCACCTCTGCTGAGAAGCACAAGTTTAGATGACTAGACAAGGCCCAGATGGAAAAACTGTCGCACAGCCACGCCCCTCAGAGGAACAAGTTACGACTGGGCACACCCCGACCGGCTCCTGTAATCTATTAGAATCCCTGAAACCTGAAGAGCACAATCCAAAAAAGCAGAAAGCAGATTAAATGTGCAAGACACACTCGACTGTAATGAAAGCCTCACCAACTGTACCTAAAAGGAATATGTTCATTCAAAACATGTCTACCTAATCACCAACAGCAGGCATTTTATTTGAAGTTTTAGTAGTTTAATTCACCTAAAAGTGTCAAAGTTAAAATATTCCCATTTTGCCTTATTTATTGTAGAAATGTTGAGGGGGGTGGGGAAAGAAAATGATAAAAAGAAAAATCCCCAAATGCCCTACCAATCAGAACTGTTATAATTTTTACGTGTAGCTCTTTTCATTTATTGCTTTATAAGCATTTATCCAGATCACTAAATTTTCTTTAAGAACATGACTCTGGATTCGTTTGGAATAATTTATCAATCTTTAGATCACTTCCTCTTTCTGTTATAAATAACATTCTGGTTTTCCATTATAATATACCTGAATCTTTGACTTTTTGGTTTTCTCTAACATTCTTCTCAAATGGAATCAGTATGAGTATTTGATACCTTTCTAATAAAAATTTTTTCAATTTAAGATCATGAGTAAGTACTTATACTGGGGCACAATCGGAGTCTCATACATGTAAAAGTATGTAGTGAAATTGTATGAAAGAATCAGCAAAAAGGAAAAATGGCAGAACTGAAAAATTCCTTAAAAAAGCAAGATGCGCGGACCTCTTGGGGGTTTGCCACAGAGTTCCTCAGGACACAGGCTGCTGTGGGACTGCATCAGACTCACTCAGCACTGAAGATAGGCAGCTCAGGCCCAAACCTCAATGATATGAGGGTAGGAAAAATAAAAAGAAGCAAGGAAATTTGTGAAGGAGGTTTTAAAGTCTGGTTCAGGTTACCTTCAGGCCTCTTGTCGTCTATTATAAAAGATACGCTGTGCCATGAATGCGGTACCTTCTACAGGACTGCACGGGTTGCCACCTCCAGGCTAAGATACACAAATACAAAAAGGTGCCTGCCTTCCACTCCTGAGATGACAGTATGTGGGTTTTCTGCTCTTCCCTCAAAAGGGACGTTTTCAGAATATGTTAAAAATAAAATGTCTGCCTTCAGTTCATGACAAACATCCAAAGACAATAATGAGTAATGGATTTGGTCATAAACATGTCCATTTTCTTGTCAAAGCCTATATTAATGAACGAAGTGAAAGATGCTGGGCTCTAAGTGAAAGAATGAGCCCCGCTGGGTGTGTAGACTGTGGCCAAGAAGACAATCCCTCGGTAAAGAAGGATTGCAACTTCACTCAAGTTTGCATATTTCCACCGTCACACTTATTTGCAGCAAATTCTCCAACGATTATGATGTATGCAATATGTGATACACAGAAAGATCTCCTCCAAGTACTGACAGAGTGTTTCGGAAATTCTTAATTAAGAACTTTATATATTAATATACAACATTCTCAACTTTCTCATATTATAACTCAGAGACCATGAAATTGTCTCTGAAAAAAAAAAGCCTATGTTAAAATGGTATAAATTTTCTTAGATGATGAACAAATCAAACACATTTGATTAATTTCCCATCATAGGAACTCTGCTTTTTCCTATCTTCATTTCTAGCTCCAGAAGATTAAACTGGAAAACCAACACTTAGAACTTTTCAGAACAGTAGGATTCTTTTCTCACCTTTTAAAACTGCTTTTTCTTGAAGCAGATCTGGTGGTTCTTTTAGTAATGCCTGCACTGCCAGAAATGTTAGGTTCAGATGTTTTACAGCTCTGAACACTTGACTGAAGAATTACTCTGGAAACGGTTGGAAAAAAATAAGATTATATTCACTGAAACAATTTTCAAATACTTGACAGAAGAAAGCATTTTTGCACTTTAGTGCAAATTATTTTACTGTGAATTGATAGGATTGTCCATAAACACATTTGCCAAAAAACTGAAACACGTTTTTACACCAAAGTCTTTTGAAATGAAGCATCTCATTTCCCTATGAAGGTTATACACAAAGATAATCGGAGTACTTTGCTTTTGGAAAACAAATGACCTGGCATTTTTAGCAATTCCCCGCACCAAAGAAATCAATCAGTAAAACAAATCTTTTGTGTCCAAAAGTAAAAGTAGATTCTCAGAATTCTAGTCACAAAAACAAGAAGTCATTTAAAGCCCCCAAATTGTGAAGAATGTGAATATAAATATCTGTACGACACTCATTCCTCAGAGCCGAGGGTATGGGCAATAAACACTGAGTCAATAACAATTTTATATAACATTTCAAAATTTGAAAATATGTTCAAACAAAATTTGAGTTTTGTCGATTATAACTACTTACTAAATCACCAATTACCATTAACAAGAAAGTGAAACTGCTTAAATTCTGTGAAATTTGATTTAATTAAACTCTGAAAATCTCAAAGAACTAATGCTGATGGGAGTAAACTGCCCAGGAGGTAAATTCATGAACCAGAAAAAACACCCTGAGCTTAAGCCCACAAAGAATACCCGGTTCTTAAGTGGAAGGTGTTTTTAAACCCCTCATTCAATTGTCATAGGGAAAATAGCAAAAAACATCAAAAAGATCGCCTCAAAAGATTTTATATGCAATTCCTTTTTTTCAAGAGATAATGGCCAGAACACTGAACTGTATGCACACACATTTATACATTCTCAATTTTCATTTATCTGTGAGAGAAAACAGACTTTAAAAAGCTTCCTCCTCTCATACCCAAACATAAAAGTGAGATAACCAATAATAACTCACTTGAACCCAACTCATACGAGTAAAAAGAAACCATTGCGATAAACTAGGAGTCCTACCTACTATGCTTGCAATTACCACAGTGTTATAGTTAATAACCAAAGCCAGGTCCTTAAAATGAAGTACAGATTAGTAAATTCCTATAATCTCAGTATTACTCAAACCACAGCATATTCAACATTTAGTATAATGCTAACTTCTCATCACTAAAAAACCAGTGGGTTGTTACTATACTAGAGCAGATGTCGGGAGGCCAGTGGTTTTCAAGCTGTTTGGGGGAGAGCGTGGGAGGGCAAAGGGAGCTGCAGCTCTCCCACCTGTTTCACTTTATCCATGTACGTAATATTTCTGAAAGCCTTATGAAAACAGGCCTTCCATCTCACTGAGGGAAACTGATCCTAGTTAAATGAGCCAATGCGTGACTCAGAATTTCTCATAAAGTTTTATCGTCCTAAATGTTGACTGTACTAACAAAATAGAAAAAATATATTCAGACACAGCTGTATGATCAAAGAAGACACCACAGCCCTGGCGTATGAATTCTACCCCTGAAATAAAGTATTTATTTTCAAATTCTGATTATATAAAGTGAGAATGAGATATTTAGTAGTCCCTGGTAAAGATCCGAATCTAGAATTTTTCATAAAGTAAAACGACATAAAGTAAAATGATAACAAAAACCGCCAGAGAAGCTTCCACTGCCATTTCAGAAGCCCGGGCCCACTGCAGGGCTGCTACTATGTCCTGAAGCCTTTCCCCTGAAAGGCAAGGCTCAGGGTTTTCATCTCCAGTTCGACAAATAGAGAAAATGAGACTCCTGTTGGCTTTTTTTTGAACTATCATACCTATTTCAAATGAAGCCACTTATGGCCAAAAGTACAGACAACAGGCACACTTGTAAAATCATTAATATGAGGAAAAACAAGAGCCAATACATTTCCTGCTTAGGAAATTTAAGTCCTTATTTCTTAAATTAGCTATTACCAACATGTTTAAATTCTATTCCAGATAAGAAATTACTACTAAATAAAATTTTAGACTGACAGGAAACATCTTTTTTAAAGTATGCTTAAGTATCTATAAAATTAGTGTACATAAAAATGTCTAGCAATATAATATTAATAGCTAATAATCTACGTGGAACTTTGAAAATAAGAGCATGATTGACATTTGGAATACATTAATCACACCAATAAAGATTCAGGTCATCAGTTATTTGCATTAACAATAGAGCAGTTATTACATCTGTAGGTTATGCACCAATAAAGTGGCAAACACCCAGAAACTTAGTACCTGTGACATCTTACAAGCAACACCTGATAAGGTGGGATCAGCTGGCAACATGTGAAGCATTCGCTTTGCCATTGGGCAAGTGGGAAAGCACTACCTCCCGCCTTGCAAACCAGGCCAATCACATGGCTTTGCAGAGCAATACTGGGCATATGTATTTTCTCCTTTCCATCTTTCCTGGGCAGAATCTTCAATCCTACCTTTTATCTCTTGCCCATACTGCAATTCACCTTTTTCTCTGCAGCATCTCCTGAACCCCAGTATTTTCAAATACTGGACACATGTTATCTGCAACTTGAGACATACGGCAAAGCAAAAATTGAAAAGCCAGGTCTCTCACTTATCAAGTCACGAAATGCTTTGAACACAAATGTTTAATTTCAAGAAAAGAATCCATCAGTGTGACTACACTGGTTGTCAACCAGTGATACAAAACAAGCTTTCAAAATGATGGGACTGAGGCCCTTGCAACCTCCGGACTTGCCTTTCCCACTATGAGTTTGACACATAGTTGAGGTGTCATTATAGTTGAGTTCTCCAGGCAAGCCACATAACAGCCTATATTAGGTGATGCTACATCATCGGCCAACAGAGATGAATACCAACAACAGTGCCCATGAGTAATCGCCTCAAAAAACTACAAGGATTAAACTTCTTTACATCATTGTTACTGCTGAAAGGTTTTGTGCCCATAATTCCAAATGAATCAGTCAGGCTAACTTGAATACTCTGCTGTGGGTCTAATGCAATGGTACATGTCAGTAATAACAACAACAAAAAAGGTTATATCTCACATAGAATAGTAAAAAGAAGAGCCTGATGGAGTCCATTTAAAACTTACCCTGGGAAAAATAATGCAATCATGAAGCACCTAAGTATTATTAGCAACTCCACCCTTTTAGAATTCGACCTATTTGAGATAACTTTGCTACTGGGAATAGTTTGAGAAGTATAAAGTTATGTAGCATGTGATGCCCTTCAGTCAGAATATGTAAAAACCTCAGTTTACCAAGAGAAGTAAAGGAAAAAAAAAACACCTAAAAGGATAATCATCATCAGAAATGCAGCATCTCTGTCTATGCGATAAGAAGTTTGTATTTAATATTTAAGGAAATGTCATAAATACAAACATGGTAAGCAGCTTTTCCTTAATTCTGAAAAGATGGCGTCTGCTAGATTTCACAATCTTTTCTAGCCATCTGAAGACACTCAGTGAAACCACAAAGCATTAAAGTTGGTTGCCATGGAATTTTACTTTGGAGGAGATCCTAGAAGAAACTTTTGTATTTCTCTATAAGTCCTAAGTCCAAGTTGGAACGAAAGAAGTTCTTGAAACATGAGCTAAAGAAAAAATTTCAGAGAAAAAAGAATGCAGGCTAGACATGAGAGGGTAGTGGTCAACCGCAGCCTCACCGGGTACACCCTCCTTTCTGTGCTCTTGGTCTTAACTCTGGATGTTCCCTGGTTAAGCTTCTTGCCATATTCTTCTGCAGAAAAGAAGTCTCTCCACTGTGAAGGTATTATTTAATGATGAAAGATATCAAGAGAACACAAATTCTGTCTATATTAACCTAATAAAGGCATTTGGTTACTTTTGGGAAAGAAGGAAAGCGGGAGGGAGTTCGGAGTGATGAGGTGAGGCAGAAATACAAATATGAGCAAAGGACTCCAGTCATCTCTGCTTTCCTATTTTTGTTTTACATCAAGTTTTGAAAATTGTACTTAACTGTAAGGGAGAAGGGAAACAAGTGGAGGAGAAAACCCTGCAAACTCAAAACAGAAGACTTATTAGGGAAGCAGCTGTCTGCTGGGAGCACACTGTGGACAATGGCAGAATCAGAGGTGAAACAGGATTCAGTGTTCACTAGACTTCCTGGCTACAAAGTCAAATCTTTACGAATAACAGAAAATCAGTGGGAAAATTATTTTTGCTAGATTGGAAAGGACATACTAAAGATATTTACTACAGAAAACTAGAGGAAAGCTGTACAGTCAAGTGATTGAAAGAAAACTAACCCAAACTAAGTATTTTTGATGGGGAAAAGCAGCTAGTTCCCTGACTTTTTAAACTGCTATTTCAAAAAATCTGTTAAGCTTAAGTACAACTTTAAAACAAAGTGTGTTGTTTTTAACATCCCTTGTATGAAAAGAATCGTGAAGTCCTCCCTCCCTGCCACCACCCCATTAACTGAGAAGTTTAAGGAAAATAACTATTGAAAAAGGCAAACCAAGGCAAATCAACAAAGCTAGGAGAGCTGACAGTGAGAAAAACATGCATCATGAGAAAAACACTGGACACCAGAGGTGAGCTCTAGTAGAGAAATGGAATGGGGCACTTACACAGCAGCTATTTGTCAAAGGGTCCTGATGGCTACTGTGTTCTTAAACCATCGAGACAGAATAGCAGGATGGGAAGAATGTAGTCACAAACAATCCACCAGATGACAACACTACACAGTGCAGAGGTCAGCACAGCTAGGGGACATCTGGAAAGGGGTGAAGGGGAAAGAACAGATGTTCAAATTTGGGAAGCCAAAATAATATAAAATAATAAATAAATAAAGCCACGTGTGAATTTTAAACACCCTGTGATGCAAAGGGATGAGAAACAAGGAGAAAGTTTTGTTATTTTATGTTGGGAGAAAAATGCCGTCTTCAGTATTTAACTGATTTGATATTTGGTAACAAAAAATTAGACCTTAATCTCCAGTTGGATAACCGCCCCCATGTTAATTTAATTGTAAAATACTAAAATCAGAGTTGTTATCAGATTAAAATTCTTCAAAAAGCACAAGATATGCACACACATAAAACTAAACCAAACCAGGGAGAAAAAGGAGGCAAAGCCAACCAACCAAAAAACAAACAAACAAAAACAAACTCTGGACTGATCACTAATAACCAACCCCTAGGAGGCACAATTATAAATGGACACAGCACAGCAGAATTGATCTCGTTTCAATAGAGCCATAAACTGTATTCATCCATGAGTTTAGGCAAACTGCATATTTTGAAAACAAGGATTATAGAAGTATAGCCAACCCCAGGCAACACAAAATGAGGGAAATTTCCCTTATGTATTAATACAATTAAGTTCTCACTCAACATCTTTGATGGTTCTGGGACTTTAAGCAATACACTGTAAGCTAGAACAAAACCAATCTGACCATAGGCTAATTGATGTTAACAAGAGTTAATTTCCTATGGCATCTCATTAACGTTATAAGGAAATGATGTTATGTGAGGACTTGCTGGACTATGTATATTTCCTCAGTTATTTTCCTCATGCACCCAAACTCGTCTAGTTTCCAACTGTGAGAATGGAACCCTCCTTGTAGCTGGAAGGGCGGTAACTCCTTCCAACTACTACACTTCCAAATGGTCGCCCAGAAACGTCTGTGACCAAACACAAAGGCTCCAATGAGCATCCGTTTTGTGCCAAGTATGGGGCTGATCAAGTCAGAAATGCTCGACCTGGCTTACGATGCCATCTTTATCATTGTCTTTGTCACCTTAATCACTGAACACTATGTGACAGGCACAGGCATCCTATATGGTGACAGGGGATTACACTAAAGGGTGGGCCTGAAATCAAATCTCATTTACTCCTCCACAAAACAAAACAAAAAACCCTACTATTATACGTTAAGATTACAGGGGCTTACTATTTACATAGAAAGTAATAAATGACCTAGGAACACTACAGAACTCTCTACACAATCGAATTTTCATTTGCTGTTATTTCTTTAATTGATCTTAAAGGCAGAATGGTCTGAATATCCAGGTGTCCACATTACAGGTTTTAATTTGTTCCTTTAGAAAAGCTCATGGCACGGAATTATTTTCTGAGGATGAAAAACATACCCATCTACACTGTACTGTTAAGGGAGATTGAAAGGATTTTCAAGGCCAATTATATTTTTACCTATTCCTATGAAAGACATACTTCCATTCTTCATGAAGCAGTTCATTTAACCATAAAAAACCTAGCAGAAATGATCGGTATGCAGAAAGATAGGCAGCATGGATGAAGTTATAAAATCTACTAAATCTTTCTGAGCACAGACAATATACTTGCCATCATTCCTGATGATCACACTTCGAGGTCATGGTGCTACACGATTTGCTGTCTTCATGGAAGTCCGGAACACACAGGCTTTCTGAGAAAATGACTATTACAATTTCTAACTACTCTAACTCTCTCAAAATAGTGACTGTAAACTAGAAAGCAATAATGGGAATGATATTTTATGTACTAGAACTTTCTCTTAAGAATCACCAGTACTTACATATTTTTCACTAACTTTCCTTATTACAAGTATTTTCATTTGGCTCTAAGTACCAATAGTGAAGAAAAATAACTTGCCTGTGGTGATAGGCAGACATTGAATTTACATTTCTCAATCCAAACTGCTGTTGATAACTTTCTCTCTCAGGAGACTTTTATTTCTAAAATAACAACAAAGACTTGAGAGAGAAAGAAAATCTCCAACTGACCTCCTTTTCTAGGGCCAATAAAGCTACAAATGAGAGCAAAAAAGATGATTGTAACAGCAAAGAGTTTGAAAAAAGAGGAGGGGGAATATGCTGGGACTAACCTAATCTCCCCCCGGGGTCTTTACACATAATTAAGAGCTTAGAAGAACTTAAGCATTTTGCCTTTTCCTTTAAAAGTGTGGCCTAAAAGTTTGTTAATTTTGTATATGGAAGAGGAACAGTTTAGGAATTATTCTATTATTTTTAGGATTACCATTACAATTAAAGGGGATCCTAAACTAGTGGGGTGTTTTTTGTAATATTTTTTTTTAACTTTCACCATTTTACTTGGTTTTAATTTATGCCAAGAGTGCTTCAGAAAGGCCTATGTCCTTCATTGCTTTTAGGGGGATGGAGGGGTGTAACCAAATAACTGAACAAATGATAGCACTGAGGCTGGTCTCTCCTCCCCAAGTCTTTGCTAGTTAATTTCATTCAACTATCATTGATCACATTCAATTTTCACCCAGGAACCTCACATACCAAGATGAATGTAATGGCATCTAGTGTCACCTTCTGGTTTCCCATAATATTTAGAATTTAAGTTTTCATTTATCGTTTACTTTTATATTACCGTGAACCAATCAGCTGTGAAAGAGACAATTATAACCTCAACTTTCCTAGAAAAGAACATCAAGTGATTTGAACTCTAGAAAACACATTCACAAGGTAGCACACTCAGTGACAAGGAAATCTCCTATATGTCTTATTTAACAAAAACTTTTGACTAGGCAGAATTTCCATCCCAACTCCCAACTTGACTTCTGAACAGAAGGCAATCAGCTATTGAGAAATAAACTTCAGATTAATAATGCTTCAGATTCTTAAAAACAAGTGAAAAAAGCTGAGCACAATGAAAAGCAACACACAAAACCATGAATTTTCTAGGGCTTACAATACAAAGTATGGTCCCTGGACCAGCAGCTTCTCTAACACCTGGAAGCTTGCTAGAAATGCATAATTTTAGACTGGACCCCAGATCCACTGACCATACTCTGCATTTTAACCACCTCCCCCAGGAGACTCAAACGCACAGTGAAGTTTGAGAAGCACTGATCTAGGGCACTGCCCTTTTCCTTCATCGTATCTAAAATGGCTTCAGAATAATTATCTGGAAAGGGTATAATGTTTCTAAATAAAAATAACCATTAAGGCTTTAAATAAGGACTTTCAATGAAATTAAAAACAAAATGGCACTTGGAATTAAACAAGTTATATAAAATGCACCAGCCTTAAAGCATTCTAGTTGACTGAAGCACCATTGCAAAGATAATCAATACTAACGCCTTTTATTCACGTGGTACTTTATATTGGGAAGCTCGATTCTTCTCTTTGGATCTTTTCTTTTGGAACCTCCCAAGGCAGCGGCCCATGCCTTATGTGTAATTCTACTTTAGAATTTAAGATTATGAGGAGATACCAGTGAAGAACCACTTTTAATTAAAAAAGGAAGCCTGTTCTCTGCTACCAATACTTATTAGGTCATTAGTTCCTTACTATATTGCAAGATACTTATCGAATAAAATGATTTATCTCCATCACTCATACACACACACGCACGCATGCACACACGCTGAAAATGTGGTTCCCCATAACGAAAAGGGAGGTTATTAGAAGGAAGGCATTTAATGTCATAAGTGGAAGCATCTACTAAACAATACCCTATAAAAAAAGTACAATGGCCAAGTTTTTTATTTTATATATATATATATATTTAAACAATCCTGGATGTTCCATGAGATTGAATCCAAACTACCACTTACTTAAAGCAAGTAGAAGTAGACATACACACACTCAGTAACTATAAAACTTTCTATTCCCACGTTAAATCTTCTAGAACTTGAAAATAATTCCTTGAACAAAAAGTTAATACAAAATATAGTTTAATCTAATGCACTGCTGCCCTAAAATAATATAATGACATTAAGCCACCATGTCATACTGATTAAAGCCTACCATATTAAAACAAATTACCTGTATTACGGTAGTGAGTTTAAATAAATTCACGATTTTTAATAATTATGGGAAAATCTGTTAGTCTGTGGTTTACATCTGCTACTACTCTCATGAGGATCTCACATGGTGATTATCCATAGAGAAAAAGCATTCCTAATATTGTTTTCCTATCTATTCAGGCTAGTGAGGTCACAACAGAAAATGGAAATAACCAAAGGATAGCCAAGAGATTCTTAGACAACATCCCTAGATTTAAAATAATGTAGATAATCATTTCAAAGTGGCACAATGGGCACGCAACAATGGAGAAAAATGTACAGGAAAATATGCTCATGAAAGAACTCATACACATATTAAATAACATCAACCACACAAAGGAAACCAGACTCACGTGAGGGGAACAGCATTTGTTTTTGATTGTCTTCTGCTTTTCAGAGTCCGAAGTCTATCACCTTGTGTCACTCCACTGATTTCATCGTCATCACTGAACTGTATAAGTAAAAAAACACTGAGCTAATGATTTAAATTGCACTTATTAATGCAATAAAGCATAGCAGTTACATTTATCCATAGAGACACACACAAACATAGACTTCAACTTTCTGAACGCTAAAATATTTTGCTGCTTTCAAAATAAAGCTACAAGTCACATTTCAAGACAACCAAACACTGACTTTCACAAACACAGAAACCAATAACACTCTGGTTATAAAACATATTGACAGTGAAGAGGCACAATGACTTTTCAATATTGAAAACATTCTTTTTTAAATTTCACCATCTACTTACCACCACTGAATATAGTACAGCTACCCCCTAAACTCTGGGTTCTACAAAGTTCTTCATTTGAGAATGATTGGTTACCTACATCAGCTGTCATGAAATGGAAAAAGGTGTGTGTGTGTGTGTGTGTGTGTGTGTGTGTGTGTGTGTGTGAGAGAGAGAGAGAGTGGGGGTAGGGGGTGTCACTAAAGAGCTTACTCCACATACCTCTTTCTTCCACCAGTGCCTAGTGAGTAAAAAAATACTTCAGTTTTATGGGCACATAACCTTGTTTTAACTATTTCAAGTAAAAAGTTTCTAGAGAGGGCTATAAGTATAAAAAAAAGTGTGACGATAATCCCTCAAAATGTGCTTTATTATTTTTATCTACAATTTTCTCCATGCCCTAATTGGTTCTCAGCAGCATTTAAAGCAATAACAGCATGATGGGGATGGTTCGATTACCAGTTCAGGTTCTTGCTTGTCTTGATTCTCGACCCCATTGATTGAAATGTCATCAACAGCCATGAGGAGTTTTGAGACAGCTGCTCTGTGTTTTACATTCTCCGGACCCCTTAACTTTTGACGAAAATAATCACCTTCCAACCAGAGACTTGCTTGTTTCCTGTTAGAACATTTAAATAACATCAAAATAGACTTTGCCAGAAGGATACATATGAACAACTTTCTCTTACTAGACTATCTACTGTTACTGGAGACTAAGAAAAATTCTACTTCTAACCATTTTCCAGAACCGGGTGTTTCCTGAGGAATTACCTACATCGCCATCTACTTACATCACCAAAAATTGTTGTTGAGGCCCAATCACTGAGCCAGGTCTACAAATTCTGATCCAAGCAATAGTCTCGGCTGCTGCCATTCTGTAATGCTTCATAATGTAGCAGGCTATCAGAGTGCCCGTTCGTCCAAGGCCCGCTAGAAAACGAAACAAACCAATCAGATCTGGTCTCATGTACTCCAGAATTTTGTTGGACGGGTACAATTTTTTTAAAAAGGCCTGGCATGATTTTGCTTCCCTCAACAGTGGTTATCAAGTTTGGATGCACACTGCAATCATCTGGCTCCAACCTCCCAAATTCTGATTTAATTAGTATGTGATGTAGCCTGGACGCAGAGATTTCTAAAATCCCCCAGATAATTCTATGTATAGCCAAGATTGAAAATCACTTAGCAAAGATTCTCAGGAAGTGCAGTGTTTTCTACTCTATGTGTTCTATTATTGGTACAGTCATGTTTCCAAAAGCACAGGCTTAAAATCTTCCAAATCGTTCTCCCTCATCCAACAGTTTTTCCTACTCTCGTACCCACTTTTATAGGGATTTCTTTTTTTTTTTTTTACTCTATTCCTGCTATCCTCCTTTACTCTCATCTAGACAACTATCACTATTTCCTATGATTGTTAATTTTATGCATCAACCTGGCAGGTGTATTTGGGTGAGACTGGTGGATTTTTGAATAAACAGATAGATTATCCTTCATAATGTGGGTGAGCCTCGTTCAATCAGGTGACAATCTGAACAGAACAAAAAGACTGGCCTCTCGGATATAGAGGAAATTCTCTAGCAGATTACTTCCAGACTTCAATGGCATCATTGACTCTTCTGGGTCTCCTGCCTGCCAGCCCACACTGTAGATTTTGTACTCATCAGCCTCCATATTCGTGTGAGCCAATTCCTTATAATAAATCTCCTTCCATGTATACTACACATCCTATTGGTTCTTGTTCTCTGGATACCCTAATACAGATTTTGGTACCCTGAAGTGGTGTGCTACTGTAACGGATAAAAATGCGTTAGTGGCTTTGTAACTGGAATTGTAAAGGCTACAAGTGTTTTAAGGCTCATGTAGAAAGAACCTAGATTGCCCTGAAAAGACTGCTAGCAGGAATATGGATGTTAATACTGATTTTGGTGCAGACACAGATGGAAATGAGGAAGATGTTATTGGAAACTAGAGGAAAGGCAATCCTTGTTCGAAAGTGGCAAAAAACCTGGCTGAATTGTGTTCTCAAGTTTTGTGGAAAGCAAAACTTGTGGGTGATGACCTTGGATATTTGGCAAAGGAGATCTGTAAGCAAAGTATTGAAGGTGCAGCCTGGTTTCTCCTTACTGATTACAGTAAAATATGAGGGGACAGAGATAATGCAAGAAAAATTTTTTCACCAAAAAGGAACCAGAAACTGAAAACTGAAAATTCTAGGTCTATCATATTGCAAAAAAAATGAGAAAGCGTGTTTTGAAGACAACATCAAAGGTGTGGTCGGACAAGCAATTTCATGAAGGTATTACACATGGATATAATCAGCAGAAGCCAGAAATACTGATGGGATTATACCAGCAGACAGTTTAGAATAAGGAGACAGCCACAGGATGAAATAAAGGACAGCTTTCAGATTTCTGAGCTATAGTACCGGGCATCAAAGCTACTTGGCTGCAAACATGTCTCATCCTTCAAGAAAAGGGAAGCATGACCCTGAGGGTAATACAAAGATCAATAGGACTGCCGCCACCACCATCATCACCACCACCACCACCACCATCACCACCAGTCCATGGGACAGGGCTGTCTACCACTAGGTTTCATAGGGTGGGGCTGCCTCTGTAGTTTCAGTGGACCAGGTGACCACAGTCGATGAGTTCAGAAGCTCAGCTGCCACCTGGGGCCAAGGAGATGAGACCGCCTCCCCAGCAGGCCAGAAGGACAGAGAATGGAGCCAGAGCATTATTCTCGAGCCTGAATATCTCATGGCATTTACTTTGCTAGGCTTTGGACTTGCTTGGGACCTGTCACCCATTTCTTCTTTCCAATTTCTCCCATTTGAAATGGAATGTCTATCTTATGTTTGTCCTACTACTGTATTTTGGAAGCACAAAACCTGTCTGCTTTCATAGGTTCACAGAGGGGAGGAATTTTGCTTCAGGATGAATTGTACCCGAAGTGTTACCCACATCTGATTTAAAGGATTTTTTTTTTTTTTGAAGTCTACAGCAATTGGTCTTCCTAGGTGGTCTCCCATCCAAGTACTAACCAGGCCCGACTCAGCTTAGCTTCCAAGATTAGACAAGATCAGGCGTGTTCAGGCTGGCAAGGCCGTAGTTGATTCAGAGGATATTTAGATGAGACTTTGGAGTTGGAACTGATGCTGGAATGGTTTAAGACTCTGGGGGTTGTTGGGTGGGGTGAATGTATTTTACATGTGAGGACATGAATACTGGGTGACCAGAGAACAGAATGTTATGGACTGAATTATGTCCCCCGCCCCCCCACCCCCCCGCCTCAATCCATATGTTGAAGTCCTATCTCCCAAAATGATAGTCTCTGGAAAAGGACTTTATGGAGGTAATTACAGTTAAATAAGATCATGGCTAAATAAGATCATGGTGGGGGAGGCACTTAATCCTATAGGATTAGTGTTCTTATAAGAAGAAGAGACACCAGGAATGAGTATACACAGAAGACAAAGAGAAGGACATTGTCTGCAAGTCAGGAAGAGGCTTCACCAGAAACCAACCCTGCCAGCATCCTAATCTGGGATTTCTAGCCTCTAAAACTGTGAGAAATAAATTTGCTGTTTAAGCCACACAGTCTGTGGTATTGTGTTCTGGTACTCCGAGCAAATTAATACACTCCCTAATGAATCTCGTGTCTCACTGGATAATCCAATTTTCACACTGTCATCATTTTTCTTCCCAAAACAAAGATCTAATCATACTAAACCCTTTTCAGGTTTTTAACTGCTCATCAGTCAACTTCAAGGTTTCTCAACCTCAGCAGTATTGACACTTATGGCTGGATAATTCTTCTGAATCAACTATCTAACAAGAGGAGAAAAATTAAATAAATCCGACCACATTCATACAATGTATTATTACATTCATTCATTCATTCATTCATTCATTCATTCATTCAACATTCAGTAAGTGTCAGGCATTGTTCAAGTGGCTAAAAACATAGCAATTTGTTAGAATATAAACTTCACAAAGACAAGCTCTTGGAGTCTGCTCTACTCATTGGCATATCCTCGAATCTACCAAACAATAGGTACTGAATAGATATTTGATGAATAAATGAATGCATTTCAATGCGTTAAGTCTTTGTAGGGTTACCTATGAATACAATTTAACTTACTATGCTTTTCATGTGAAATTAGGGTTTTAAAAGCATTCTTTATATGTCAATCACACCTCAACAAAGCAGTTTTAAGAAAATAGCAACTTATTAAAAAAAAAGTATTCTTTAAAAACAAAGGCAGCTTCATGTCTCTTCGTATATAATCTAAATGAGTATGGCGTTTCGACACATATATACATACATGCCCACACATATATACATGTAAGTCAACCATTTTTTTAAAATCAACCCTAGAAACGTACCTTTACAATGTACTGCAATGGCACCCTCGGCATTTTCACAAATATCCAAAAATTCTTTGACGATGGCATCCGTAGGGGTGCTGCCATCCGCAAAGAAAAGATCATAGTGATCGAAACCAGCATTCGTAAAGTGTTTGGCATTATACATCCTTTTATTCAGACGAATAATGGTAGTAACGTTGTGATTCTTAAAATAAGGAATATAAGCTTCAGGAGAATGTTGGTGGTAACCTACATAAAGAAATTACCATATTTTGTAAAATGCAGAAGGAAAACAATGGATAACAATTTCACCTGTCTTTGTATGGAAACAGTGTCTAGCCTGGAAATTGAATACCAATTTGATTATAACTGTAAGAAAATAAATTTAAAAAGTGAAAATCCAGGCAGAATGGTATATTGAAATGATTGCACATACTTAATTAAGATGACCAAGCTTAGTTTAACTCTTAGGCCTGTTTCAAAAGAAAATACAGGATAGATACTTTCAATAATAAAATTATACTGGTCCCATATTTTTGCATACCACTTTCAAGTCTGGTTCTTGAATGAGGTCCACAGAAGGCAATAAAACGGTCTGGTATTATCCAATTTAAATCTCCATTTTCTGCTTTCTGCAAAGGGAAGACCAGCACAATTCATTTTCAGACTTACTCTCCTCTCTCTACACCCCTTCTCAATACTAAGTGTATGCAGAACTTCAAATCCACTTGCTTTAGCACAGAAGCTGTTTATAAATGACCATGAAACAGGACACTGAGATTTAGCCTGCTATGAATATTCCCAGAGAATAGTTAGTTAACTGTTCCTGGTCCCAATCACTTCTCTTAACAGTATTTCTTTGCTGGAGTAGTGAGCCTTTGGAAAATAGACCTAACTGCTGCTGTCTAAAATATACCTAAGTACTCTGGTTATTTTATCCAAGTAAATTTTCATATAGTTGCTGCTAATTAATACAAAAGCAAATGTTTCCGTTATGAGGGATCTGGAAACTTCCTTGTTTTCCTGAATGACTAATTGGCTTCCAAGACGAGCAATCTTGACTCATTAAACAAAGGAGAAAAAAATATCTATTTAGGCTCCTGGCTTCTTGATATTTATTTTTTATTTGTAGAGTCATCTTCCCATCATTTTGCTAGCTATTTATTTAATAAGATGGTCAATGACAAATTTTAACTAAACCACCAGGAAATTTGAAATTACAAGTATGCTGAGATGACAGTATGTTTCTAAAAAAAAAAGGGTCAATATGAACTGAAATTTAAAACACTTTACTTCCTATTATTAAATCCTTTGGGTTGAGTTACCATAACAATTATTATAAGATAAATATAGTTCAAACTTAACAATAATAGAAATGGTTACACAAAGTAGGAGATACTTGATAGTGGAGAAGAGAATGAATGATAAAAATAAGATCAATTTACTTTGCAATTAGGGTATGTATATGTGTGCCTAAGAACGAAAGTAAGAAATAAACCAAGAACACCTTGAACATCTACAGGCCAGGCAAGTAACCCAAAACCAATTTACTTGACTTAATTATCAGAGAGGAGAACTGGTGAGCCCATGTCCCCTTCTAAAAGGTCTATACAGGAATGAGGGCAAGTGTTGCCAGATGTTCCGATTTTTAGGTGAAACCAGAATTCTGGAGTTCTTAACAAGAAACCTGCAGTTAGACTCCAGTTACACACAGGCATCATAGATTATAAAATGCATCCTGAATTCAGAGAAGTTAAAATAGGAAAAAGTGGGCATCATGTAATCAATGATACACTAATCCAAAATTTCTAAATATACTGTGGAGACTAAACGAACCAGTCTGTGAGCTACCCATGGTCTGTAGCTACCTAAACAGTTCCCTGTGTCTCAATGCAATTTTATTGACAGTAAACAACATTTGTGGGTGACCTTGCTACTCCCAGCAAATACTGCAATTTCTGCATTAGTAAGAGAGAAGCTAATTAGTACTGATACTACTCCTTAGTAACACAGAGGCTTAGGTGCGCTAACACTGAAAAAACACCAAATGGTGTTTTTAATAGTTTTGCTTACATTAAGAAAGTATATTTTATTTTAAATGTTTAATTTTATAAGAACAAGCACCCCCAAAATGGTAATAATTAAGTTACAATCAGTAGTGTGAGACGGTAATTAAATACATATTATACTTTAGAAATATATTGCTATTATAGAAGAGTAAATAGCAATATATTTCTAAATATAGGGTGGGCCTTCATGAAACACAATTATTTTACATTTTTGGTACATCACAGTAATGACTAAACATAACTATAAACTCTACTTACCAATAAAATATTTTAAACTCTTATGCAAAGAGTTTAAAATAATTAGAAATTGACTGTGAAAGAATAGTTATGTGATACTGCTGCATAAAGTGCTGTCTGTGGAATCACTACATTATTAGTGACAATGTCTGCTCAAGATAACTATAGTAGGATAAAAAAGATAAGATCCCACAAGCAATCTTGGTCAAAAAAGACCTTTAGCATAAGCATCTTACTTCTTAGCTATTTGGAGAGTGAAATAAATGGTAGAATCAAATTATGTTGTTTTTTTTTAAAACCAAAACACTGCAATAAAAAGTGTCAAACACATCTGTGGTTTTGCCTGCCTGGACTCTCTCTCTCTCTTTTTTCTGAGTGATTTGATAGGGCTGACCCCAGCACTCCAGCTCCTGGGATGGCCAGAGTATTCTACACCCACGTACCCGTCATACTCAACCAGGAACATAGCTTGGTTGAGGGCTAGGGACATGATCTAAGGCAGGACAAGGAGAAGACTTTGTAGGTCTTCTTCTGGAGCTATGAATGCTCTTTTTTGCTGAGTATGCCAAACAGGCCAACCAAAGCTGCTGGTGGCCATCTTTGTCACTGCTGAGGGCTGGCCTGGGACAAAGCCAGCTCAGCCCAATTTCTGAAGTACCTGAGCACCTGAATCTGACTGTGCATGAAGGCACACTTGCTCCTGGCCTTTTTATTCATGTAAATCAATAAATTATCCCTTTTTTATTTAAGCCATATGTGTTTACTTTCTGTAATTTGCAACCAGAAGTGTTTCGACTTCATATAAACAGTTATTATAAAAACATACTTTCCAGAAATAATTAGATGTATCATGACTATTTATTCATATCATCTGATCCTATGCTAAGGTTTTTACAAACATTATCTCATTTAAGCATTATATGAAAATCATCAATACTAAAAAAAATTAAACTAAAATTAAAGAAAAAAGCCCAGGAGCACACTCATTCACTCTGGAAGGATGCATCGATAAAGGAATCCCCACTAAGAACTGGGACTGCAATAAGATGATAAAGACTTAACTCTATACACATCTAAACCATTCACAATTTTTAAAAACAAGAATATTACTACTGTAAGCAAAACGAATAAAAGTTGAAAACTTACTTCATAATGTTCATACTCGTCAAGGTTAAATGAGTTGAAATTAAGGAAGCCATACTGCATTGCCTAAAATCCAAAGGAAATCTTTTCAGAACAAAGACACAAATAAGGAAACAATTTCCTAGTAATAAATATCAAGAGGTAGCCCTCAAAAGCAGTAGTATATTTAGACAATGTTCCCATGAATCGTTTTTAAAGGTGGTGGGTGGGATATGTCTTTTAAAGGCTCCATTATCTGGAAAATCTGTTATAACGGTATTTATTCTAATGAGATATGATGCTTTATTTTCCTTCACAATCATCCTATTTGTGCAGAGCTAAATAATCAATTCTTCAAAGTTACCCTGCTAATTTATTAGATTAATACCACCTAGGCTTCAAATTTAATGCACAACCCAATGGTCCCTAAATAAATAATACAGAGAAAAGTCAGTTTATCCCAAACAAATCCTACACATTTCACAAGTATCTTTACTTTCAAATTTGTCTAAACAGTCTTGGATTGAGAGATTAATGTTCTCTCTACTAAAGATGGCCCAGGGACCAACACTTAAAATTTAAAATTTTGAGGAAAAAACTTTCTTCTTTCAATAAGCAAAAAATACACAAATTTTTTGTTCTCTTCTGCAGTCTCACTCTGAGTTGTAGTGGGCAAAGCATGCTGAGTGAAATAAGCAGAGGATCTGTTTTCTGAGACGAGCACAAGCTTGGGGCCTCTGAGAAGTGTGCTGTGAGCCAGACAGTATATAAGTAAGAAGTCTTGATCAACAAGGTAATCTTGATTCAAAAAGGGTGACTTTGTAAACCCTGTTTTCAAATTTTCAAGTACTGAAATATGAATGAAAAAATATGAATGCTAATACCAAAGTCCTCATTTTATGAAATATAGATATTTAAGTTCTAATTCCAAGACCAAATCCATGAATTTTATTTCCTTGAATTCAAAATACTCAATACATGTTATGATATTGGACTAGAGATGTTCTAAACAGAATGATAGAATAAAATGCAGTTTATAGAAAATTTCTATTCTCCTTTGAATTTCATATGGAGATCCTATTAGAAGCAGCACTAAAGTTAAGACAATTACATTTACAAATGTTTCAGGTATGCAATATTCTAAATCAGTCACAAATAAGAAATGTCTAAATTGAAAATCAGAAGCTGTTGACTCTTGAATAAAATTAAATATAGTGTAAAAAGAGCAATCTTTGACCTGTAGTTCCAGCTAATTAGACTTTATATTTATCTGATTAAAAAAACAAAAGAAAACCACAAACACAAAAACTAAGCCAAGAAATAACAATAGAAAGTTATACAATGTTATAGTAGACCATTTCCCAGGCCCTCAAAGTTTTTCTGCTCTTTTTTTAAAGGTGTTGGGAGTGGAGAGAAGGGAGCCCCAGGGTCAGTATAGTATATTTGTCTACATCAGCAGTTCCCGGGGTCCATTAGACAGGGATGATAACTGCAACCAGAAGGGATAATTTATACCTGTAGTCCCTTGTCTTCTGATGGCCTCCTCTGCCCATTACCTGCCCAAACTGAGGCCTGAGGCAGTTACCTCACAGCCTGCAGTGACTATCTCAGTCTGCGCCACACATCAGAGTCACGTGGACTCAAACTCAAAAGAATTAAATCCCATACACCTCAATGCTGAATACAGGATTTTAAAAGGGTATATTAATTAATCTCTGCATTTGTATACTAATTAGTTCTCTCATTTTAATCCATAAAATTTCTGTCAAAATTCTCAGAAAGCCATCATGTTTCATTATATGAGAAAGTAAACCTGGGTTCCTTTTGCCTCTGAAAACACATCACAAAAAAACTTGAGATGCTGGTAACGTCTTATTGATCCATGGGCTACTGATTTACAATTCTAGTTTCTTGTGTTGCCCTGACAGCCAAGAAATATACCCAAGGGAATGAGTGTTATAACCAGGGTCTGCTATGTCATACAACTCCAGGGGATGGATCCTGTTCATTTGGAATATGATGTGAAGGGTGTCCCTTGGAGTCAAAGACAGTGAGCAGCCTTGGTTATAAAACACAGGCATTATTTTAAAATAGCTCTGACGAAGCAGTAGTGACCTACTTAGTATTACATAAAACCTAATAAACAAATTAACGCGCTATTCCAATTTTGCTGAATTAGAAATTGACTGCTTGAGGATACAAAAACGAAGTGTTTGCCAGTTATTGAGTTATAAAAATGTCTGCTATAAATAGGATTGGTGGGAACCAGATCCAAAAAGTACCTAAATCAAAGAGAACTTGGAAATCATTAATCAGTTTCCTTTCTGTTTTTCTATGAAATCACAACACACTTCAAAACCAATTCTAGATTTAGAACCTAATTACATAGGTTCTGATGGTCTCTGATTGTCCCCTGTTGTTCAAGTGGCTTTCCCCCCAACTCCCACAGAGAAGCACTCAGATCCCAAATAAATTGTTTTTGAGATTTTTATCATTCTAACATTAGTGGGGAAATGGGATACCTCTGACATCATGCAGATCTTAGAAGATCTCAGGGAGAGAAAGTGTAGTCTTCCTTGGACTGTACTTTAGTACTCCAACACATCAGTGGGCATATCCTGCAAGTCACTTACCTTCTTCACTGCGTGAAAACAGTCAAGAAGTGTAATGTAGAAACTGCAACTCCCATAGGCAGCATCTCTGAAATCACAAAATTATTGAAATACTTAGCTTAGTTAATTTAATTTTTCA